>NC_141161.1:310000-420000 GCF_053477565.2 Lygodium microphyllum | reverse complement strand
CTTCTGTAACATGTCATGAGCATACTGCTTCTCTAGCATCCATATACCTTGAGACGTAGAGATTACCTCAATCCCAAGAAAATACTTCAGCTCACCAAGGTCTTTGACTCTGAATTCAGCCTATAAACATGATTTAATTTTAGCAATGCCCTCTTCATCATCTCCAATGATGATGAGATCATTTACATAAACCACTAGAAACACACATTCATGATCTGTCTTCTTCGTGAACAGACTGTGATCTGCATCACCCAATCTAAATCCATGTTGCTGTAAATAACTGCTGATCTAAGCATTCCATGCTCTAGGTGCTTGTTTCAGGCCATATAAAGCCTTTTTCAGCTTACATACATGTGTAGGAAAGTCCGGGTGAACACAGCCTTCAAGGTGCTCCATATATACTTCCTCAACCAAATCATCGTTCAAGAAAGCATTCTTGACATTCATTTGCCATAATTTCTAGCCTTTGCATACTGCCAACAGTTCTGACTATTGCCATTTTAGCCACAGGACTGAAAGTCTCCTGATACTTAAGGCCATATTGCTGCACATACCCTTTTGCAACTAGCCTGGCCTTATAGCATTCTAATGAACCATCTGACTTGCACTCCTCATCCATGGCAGCACACTATTTATCATTTGTAACTGCATCATCAAAGTTTGTATGTTCTTTATAACCTGTCACACTAGCCATATATGCATAATGGCAGGCTGAATAACCAGTGGATGTAAACCTGTCAATTGGTTTTCTGAATCTCTCAGATCTCCGTAACTATGGCTCATTCTGAGCTTTCCTCTCATGAGGCGCTACATAACAACTCTGCCTTGCTCCAGGTGTCATAATAGACGGAATGCCCAACTCACTATCCAAATTGTTGTTGTTAGATGACCCATAACATGCTATAAGCGGACTTGTCACATGCTCAAGCATATTTTCTTTTCCCTTATCCAATCTCCCCCTCATTGACATATTCGTATTAGTGGACATACGAGTACGACTCGACAAGCATCTTGACCAAGGACTTACTATAGGTGACCCATCACCTATAGGACCACTCATAGATGTACTCATTGTAGGTGTATTTTCAGCATTACTAGTGCTAGCTGATCCATTAGTAGCCACTGCAACAGGATTACCATACCACAATGTCAGCTGATCATAAAAAACAACATCTCTGCTAATCAATGTCTCATGTGTAGACGATAGATAACACTTGTAAGCTTTTTACTCTTGTGCGTAACCAAGGAGCACACTCTTGACAGCTTTAGGATCCAATTTCTTCCTCTTTTCATCAGGAACATGCACATATGCAATGCTGCCAAATACCTTCAAGTGTGAAATGTCAAGCTTATGACCATACAACCTCTCATATGGAGTTACATCATGAATCCTTGCTGTAGGAGTTCTATTCAGCACATAGACAATAGTCACTACTGCTTCAACCCAATTACAATTTGGTAAACTCTTCTCATTCAGCATAGCTCTTACTAATTCCACCAATACTCTATTTTTCCTTTTTACTACACCATTTTGCTACGGTGTATAGCTGCAAGTTAACTGTCTTCTGATTCCATATTTAGCAAGGTTTGTCAAGATTGTGGGAGAGAAGGAAGGAGTCTCACTTGTAGCTTTCTTGCTTGCACAATGGGGGAATACACACAAAGGTGGAGGCTGAAAACAGTTTTCCTCTTCTTAGTTGTGTAAGCCAAAGGAACTCTCATACAAAGAAATAGAAGAACCCTATATATGGGTCTCAAACCAAACTCAACTAACTAAGGTGGCATACTAACTGAGCCACGAACTAGAGTAGATAAGGATAGCTGTCATCTAGCTATTATTCATGGGCGGTGTACCAACGGCATCTGTAACTGACAAGTCGGTGACATAAATACACAACGGTCAACCTGGCGTATCACGAGTGGAGCTCGATATCTCAACACTCCCCCTCGAGCTCAATCCCAATTCCTGCACACCAAGCAGGTCTCTGAACTTGCGCAGCTTCTCTGCGCCCAATGCCTTCGTGAATATGCCAGCTACCTGATCCTCTGTGCTGACATAAACTAGATCAATAAGACCTAGTAAAACCCTCTCTTGCACATAGTGATAATGCACCTCAATGTGCTTTGTTCTAGCATGATAGACTGGGTTATTTGACAAGTGTATACTACTCATGTTGTCACAATAAATGACAACTGGCCCATCTGTAGACTGATGCATATTATAAAGTAGCTTATGCAACCAAGCTACCTCACATGCAGCCATTGCTGCACCCCTGTACTCAGCCTCTGTGCTCGACAAGGAAACTGTAGGCTTTTTCTTGCTGCTCCAAGTGACTGCAGCACTCCCAAAAGAGAACACATATCCACTGGTAGATCGTCTATCAGAAATACTACCAGCCCAATCAGCATCAGTGTATCCATGCAACTGTATCTGAACCCCAGTCTCATAAAATAGTCCATACTCCAATGTGGACTTCACATACCTGAATATGCATCTAGCCGCATCCAAATGTGGTTTCCTTGGAGCCTGCATAAACTGGCTTACCAGTCCAACAGCATAGCTCAAATCTGGCCTGGTAATAGTCATAAAAATCAAACTTCCTACTATGTGTCTGTACATAGTAGGGTCTTCTAGAAGCCCACCTGCATCTGTGCTCAGCTTCACATTCTACTCCAAAGGAACTGAAATAGGCTTACAGCCTGTCATCCCATATTTGGACAGCATGTCCAATCCATACTGCCTCTGCAAGAGCTGTATCCCACTTGGTGATCTAATCACCTCAATGCCCAAGAAATAACGCAGCTCTCCCAAATCCTTCATCTCAAACTTTTGCTTCAATAGCATTTTCACATGAAGGATATCTTCATCACTGTCACCTGTCATAATCAAATCATCAACATAAATGACAAGCAGCATAATACCTTTCTCTGTTTTTCTCACATAAAATGAGAAATCTGCCTTGGAAATCTGAAAGCCAATAGTGACAAGATACTGTCCTATCTTGTCAGACCATGCTCTAGGTGCTTGCTTCAAGCCATACAAGGCTTTCTTCAACCTGCAAACAAACTCAGGATAAATAGCATGCACATAACCTGGTGGCTGCTCCATATAGACCTCTTCTTGCAAATCACCATGCAAGAAGGCATTCTTTACATCCATCTGATGTAAAGACCATCCCTTTGATGCAGCCATAGCAATGACTGCTCTTACGGTTGCCATCCTTGCAACCGGACTGAATGTTTCTTCATAGTCAATGCCATATGTTTGTGCATACCCCTTGACTACTAATCTTGCCTTGTATCTGTTCACAGAACCATCTGCATTGTGCTTCACCTTATAAACCCACTTACAGCCAATTGCATTTTTACCTTTAGGCAAAGGTACCAATTCCCATGTAGCAAGGCATCCATTTCTTCATCCATGGCTTTGTCCCATTTTTCTTTTCCCATGGCTTGCTCAAAAGAAGTGGGTTCTGGTTCCTGTATCACTTTGACCATATATGCATAGTGAATGGCTGTAAATCCATCATATTTCAGCCTATCCACAGGATACTTAGCTCTCGTAGACCTGCGCAAAGTAGGTTCACTCCCAGGTGCTCTCAAAACATCCCTGGTCTTCCTTACTCCAGGTGTAACAATAGAAGGAATACCCAACTCATCATCAATGCTCTGTTCTGAGCCACTGGATTCACCATCCACATAAGAGTGACCTGCATTCACATCAAACATGGGCTGATCAACCTTCTCTTTTCCTTTTCATGATACCTGCATACCACTATCTGCATTACTTTGAGAAGATTCTCCTGATCTCAATCTGCCTGTCCATGGCGAAGAATGTGAACCACTGCTAGAGGACGCTCCAGGTCCACTAATATTTTGTGACTGCTGCTGTGAATTCTGTGCAGCATTACCATTTTGTGCATCTACATCATCAATCACATTTACTGGTTTATACCAGCTACTCATCTCATAAAAAACAACATCTCTGCTCACTGTAAACTTACGAGTAGAAGGGTTATAGCATCTATACCCTTTTTGCTGCAGAGAGTAACCAATAAAGATGCACTTCTCAGCTTTTGGATCCAACTTGGATCTCAACTCATCTGGCACATGTACATAGGCAATGCAGCCAAAAATCTTCAAATGAGAAATATCTAGTTTCCTACCAGTATACCTCTCCTCTGGAGCCATTCCATGTATTGCTGCAGTGGGAGTCCTGTTCATTATGTAGACTGTTGTAGCAACTGCTTCAGCCCAATAAAAATCTGGCAAGTCTTTTTCATTGAGCATGGCACGAGATACCTCTCCAATATGCCTATTTTTCCTTTCTGCAATTCCATTTTGTTGTGGGATATGACTGCATGAATATTGCTGCTTTATGCCATGCTCCTGCAAGAACTTTGCAAACTCATTTGAGAGGCACTCTCCCCCTCCATCTGACCTTAGGCATTTTATCTGTAGGCCTGTTTCTTTTTCAACCATAGCTTTAAGAGTTTTGAAATGCCCAAAAACTTCACTTTTCTTTTTCATAAAGTACACCCAAACTTTTCTACTATAGTCATCAATAAAAGTGACAAAATAATGACAGCCTCCAAGAGATGCAGCTTTAGTAGTCCACACATCAGAGTGGATTAATTCCAATGGCTTCTCACTCTCTTGAACATGTCTAGGAAATGGTTTCCTTGCCTGTTTTCCAAACTGACAGGCTTCACATACCTTATGCATTTCTGCAACCTTGAATTTGGGCAATCCTGCAACAATATTTTGGGCCTGCATTGATTTAAGCCGCTGTACATTAACATGACCAATGCATTTATGCCAGATATCAATATCTGCAACTACACCGGTCCCATGTGCAAACATTGCTGCACTCAATTCAGACATGTCTGCATCCAACGTAAACATTCTGCCCTTCTTCTTTCCTTTTGCTATCAAGCGACCTTTATTTTTCATATCCTCAACAAAGCATCCATGAGGATTAAATCTGACCTGCAAGCCCTGCTCAACCATTTGACCAACAGAAACTAGATTCTTGGTGATATTCGGGACATGAAATACATCCGACAGGTATTTCTTTTTCCCATCCTGCATAGACAAGGGAATTTTTCCAATCTGCACAATAGGATGTGCAGTATCATCACCAGTCTCCACAAATCCTGGTCTTTCCATTTTCCTTGCATCCTCCATCCATTCTGCATGACCTGTCATGTGGTTTGATGCACCTGAGTCAACATACCATACATCGTTGCTTTCTTCTGCACTTGTCACGGAATTGTTCATGTGCTGCACCATAAACAAATGCTCATTTCTGTCATCACCCTGTCTACTAGAAGATGCATAATTCCCTTGTTGCAGTTTTCCATTCATGATGTCATTCTGCTTTTTATAGCAATCTTTAGCCATATGACCCATTTTACCACAGTAGTAGCATTCAACATTACTGTTTGCATTTTGGCCTCTTTTCCATCCACCACGACCTCTTTGGCTCCCCCTGCCTCTAGAGTTACCACGTCCTCCTCCATAACTGGTTTTCTTGAGTTTGCTGCATATTCTGATTTCTACCACGGCCTCCAAATCGGCCTCCTCTACCTCTGCCTCTACCTCTTCCAGCATTTGAGTAGAAGACAGCTTCTTTTGAAGTTCCTCCTGAAGAAGATGCACCACCATTTCTTTGCTCCTCAGAAATTAGAAGAGCAATCAACTCCTCAAAATCAGGAAATCTTTCACGAACTGAAATGGATGTCCGAAACTGTACATAATCCTTTCCTAGACCATTCAAGGTCACAGAAACTAAATCATCATCTTCCACTGGCGACCCAATGGAAGCAAGTGCATCTGCAATCTTCTTCACTTTCATGTGGTAGTCATTGATGCTCATACTTTCTCTTTGCACATTATGCAACTCTTGCTTGAGCTGCA
Organism: Lygodium microphyllum; assembly: GCF_053477565.2. Lineage (NCBI taxonomy): Eukaryota > Viridiplantae > Streptophyta > Polypodiopsida > Schizaeales > Lygodiaceae > Lygodium > Lygodium microphyllum. Next base: position 414,081 of record NC_141161.1, on the reverse strand, counting down.
TTTTCCTGGCTTGCGTATTTGTGCTATACATTTTTGACAAAGTATCCCATGCCTCCTTTGGCGTACTTGCATCCTGAATATGCACAATCATAGAGTCTGAAATACTGATAGACAGCCAGTACATAACTTTCCTGGCTCTCTCATGCCATGCTTTAAATTCATGCATTTGCTGTTGATTGGGAACATCAGGAAGAATTGGTTCTTCTTCATTTCCTGCAACAAATTCCCAATATCCTTTTCCCATAAGGAAATTCGTCATTCTAAACTTCCATGCCTGGAAGTTGTTCTTGTCAAGCTTTTCAGTTACAATCTGTGAAAGAGAATCAGACACCATTACAGAATACTGCAAAAAATTCTGTCACTACAAAAAACTCAGCTTCACCCTCACAAGGGCAAATTTGCAAACCTGGCGAAAGTGGTATTTGACCACACAGTCACTTCCTAGTGATGATTTTGCATAAACAGGAACCAAGGATGATTTTGAAACTCCCAATGTCTCTACGCACAAGCATACGATGCAATTTCTACAGTAACTTTTCATCGACCTGTAGAACAGTGGTCGCACAGCATAAAATAGGGTCTTCTCCTGAGTGCGTGCAGAAAACTTCCGCCTTCAAAACAGGCCCCGAAATGGCCTCAAATCAAAAAAACAGGGTCGCCAAGGGCTAAAGCCCTGGCCCGCAGCATATACTGCCCTCTTGCTTCACCGCGAAGGACATCTCAACCTGAGACACTGCACTCTTGCAATTTCCGGCTGTGCTACCTGCAGAGATCTGCTCCCAAAATAGAAAATGAAAGCAACACTGCTCCTCTTACCAGAATACCGCGAGCTTGGCTTGCTTTCTTGAGCTCCTTACCACAAACAAGGCTCTGATACCATGTCAAGATTGTGGGAGAGAAGGAAGGAGTCTCACTTGTAGCTTTCTTGCTTGCACAATGGGGGAATACACACAAAGGTGGAGGCTGAAAACAATTTTCCTCTTCTTAGTTGTGTAAGCCAAAGGAACTCTCATACAAAGAAATAGAAGAACCCTATATATGGGTCTCAAACCAAACTCAACTAACTAAGGTGGCATACTAACTGAGCCACGAACTAGAGTAGATAAGGATAGCTGTCATCTAGCTATTATTCATGGGCGGTGTACCAACCGCATCTGTAACTGACAAGTCGGTGACATAAATACACAACGGTCAACCTGGCGTATCACGAGTGGAGCTCGATATCTCAACAAGGTTCCTATCAAAGTGATTAGAGACATATTCTCCACCTCCATCTGATCTAAGGCATGAAATTTTACAACTCAACTCATTTTCAGCGTGCTTGTTGAAGTCCTTGAACGCATCAAACACATCATCCTTATGTTTCAGTATGTAAAGCCAAGTGTACCTCTGCTGAAATGATCAATGAAGGATGCATAGTAACGAGCACCACCAAACGAAGCATTATGAGATGGACCCCATACATCTAAATGTACCAACTGCAAGGGTTGTGAGTTATTCCATACATGTCTCATAAATGGAAACTGTGTATGCTTTCCAAACTGACATGCATCACATACATGTCCAAAGTCATGATACTTGAACTTAGGCAGTCCAAGCACAATCTCCTTCTGCTGCATAGATTTCAACTTTTGTACATTCACATGGCCAATCCGTTTATGCCATATCTCAACATCCCGTATAGCACCACCATCATGTGCAAACATGGTTGCTTTCAATTCTGGAATTGATGCATCAAGAGTAAACATTCTACCATCTCTTTGGCCTCTAGCAATCAATTTGCAGCCATTACCATATTCTTCAAGAAAGCATCCATCTCTATTAAATCTCACCTGCAGATTCTGTTCTACCATCTGTCCAACTGACAAAAGATTCTTTGTTATTGTAGGTACATGTAGTACATCATGTAGGCTCTTTTTCTTGCCATCAAGAAAGAGCATCAACAAAGATACAACTCCTTTATGCTGAATAGTATGCTGGGTGTCATCCCCAGTACAAACATGTCCATGCAAATTTGCAACCATCTCATCAAACCATTCTCCATGGGGTGTCATATGATTTGAAGCCCCTAAATCAATGTACCATCTCTCATCTATGTTTTGCCTAGATACATTCTTAGACACATGCTGCATGGCAAACAACTTGTCACCCTGATCATCAAGAAATTCGCTAGATGAAGCATAATTTCCATGATGTCTACCCTTGGCTTTCATGTCAGCCTGCTTCTTATGACAATCTTTGGCTATATGCCCATATCTACCGCAATAATGATAGTCCTTGTCCCTGTTGGATTGATCATTTGGCTGCCAGGATCCTCCTCTACCTCTAGGGAACCTCCCTCTACATTGAAAACCGCTAGATCCACACTGGCCCTGTGTATTCTTGCCATGCTAGGCATTCTGCTGCTGCTATCCATAAGTGTTTCGAGTGTCTCCTTGACCACGAAAAGAGCCATCGCCTCTGCCATCTCTACTACACTGGCTAGAGTAAAGAACAGTGTCTCTGCTTTGAGACGTACTAGAACTTGTATTCAGCCCAAGTTTAACTTCCTCATGCAGCAGCAAAGCAATCAACTCATTCCAATCAGGGGATTCAGCTCTCATAGATACAGATGTATCAAATGCTTTATACTCTTTGCCAAGTTCATTCAATGTCATTGCAATTATATCATCCTCAGACACTGAAGATCGAATGGTGGCAAGCTGATCCGCTATCTTCTTGATCTCTGTAGTGTAGGTTTGAATGCTTCTTCCATTCCTAGACATGTTATTGAACTATTGCTTCAGCTGAATCTTTCTTGCATGTGTTACATTTCCATAATTCTTCATGAGAATGTCCCATGCATCCTTTGGGAAACTATATTTAGTAATTTGTATAACCATAGCATCTGACATACATAAGGAAAACCAATGTAATAGCTTGCATGCTCTCTTAGTCCATAGCTTATGAGCCCTTTTTTGATCATTTATTGGATTCCTTCAGGCATTTCAAGTTCAGCCTCATCTCCTATACATAAGTCCCAATAACCTCTGCCAATTAAAAAATTCTTTATACGAAACTTCCATAAAGCAAAATTTTTGTTGTCCAGCTTTTCTCCCACAATTTGAGTGATATTGTTGTTGTATATTCGAGTCCTGAATATTTATGATGTCTGTTTCAAACTATCTGATTAGGAGTGTAGAGAGGCAATGTCATACACTGCATTACTATAAATGACTAGCCAAAAGGCATTTGTTTCATCTCCAGATTTCAATCCTCAGTTGCATCCAATGCTCTCTTTAGTTTTCCAAGCATTCAACATACATATGTCAGGTCATACAAATGACACGAGCTCCAAAATGACATGTAATGCTTCAGTAAGAGACAACAATTGTTGCCTACATTCAGTGACAGTTTTCAGCCATTAAAAAATTCCAGATCTGAATTTTCAGTATAAAATGCCAGCTCCAATGCATGACATCAAGTCCATATGACTTCCCAGCATATACCTATGCTTCAATGGTACTCATTAACAAGTTTGAGAGCTCCAAGCTCATGTTAGAGGTGCATAAATGCTGTAGGTTGGTTGTATACAACAAGCCACTGTTATTTTAGATCTGTAATCAATTCTTCAAGCTCCTAGATGTCAAGCAATGATGCTTATAGCAGCAAGATATTGCTCAGGGATACTCCACAAAGGCTCCATGCAAGCTTGAGACCAAGTTTTCAATCATTTGCGGAGATCTAATATCAGCATATAGCCACGCACCATCACACAGATTTGGGCTGATCACTCAGTAGCAGATTGTGTTGATTTTGATGAAGATGAGCACTCAAATGTGCTCAAGAATGCTCCCTGAAGCTCCTTGACAAGTCTCCACTTTTGCCATGAAGCATAGAACTTCACACAAGCAAATACATACCTTTCAAGAATAATGACTGTCAACTTGTTTTTTGCAGTAATTAGCCAGTCTACATAGGTTTGTGTTGAATATCTCAAAATTTATGAGGAATCTGAAAAAAGTTCTTCTACAAAGTTGTAGACTATGTCGAAACAGTCAGGAATCGCAAGCCATTTCTCCAAAAACCATTTTTGTAGTAAGATATAGCTTCTACAAAAAAATGGACTGCAAGCACAGTCTCCTTTGATGACGTTTTCTTCAGATCATCTGATGTTTTGATGTCAAATGGCTAGTACCAAGCCTTCAACCTTCAGGCGTTCAGGCTCTGATATCATATTGGAAGAGAGGGAGAGAGATAGAGTGAAGCAGAAGATGAGCCTCAATTCATTGTTATTCTTCTTCCATTATTCTTTTATCATACTCATTGAAAGAGATTTACACACATAGGTATGATTAACCAAGACTAATTGTGCTTAAGTCATTGACTACACCGACTTATTGAATGTCACACACGTATACAATTGTATCCATCTAATGTCGGTTACACACATAAAGATAGACTAATTGAAGAGTAATGGAAGCTTGATATTCTAACACGATGTGCATTTGCAAAGATTTAAGGTGACCTATGCCACCAATGGGATAGTAGATGATGACCAAAAGCTTCATATTTCCCTACATCACTAAAAGATGAAGCAATGAGGTGGTAGGGGAACCTAGATGCTCAACATAAAGTGACTTATGCTACCTTATCAAGAGCATTCCTAGAAAAATTTTGACAGCAAGGTTTCCAAGATAGAATAGCCCTTCAATTGGATTATTTGTCCCAAGGAACAACCGAAAGTGTTGAACATTACATTGAGTGTATGGAGACAATTATTCAAAAGATGAATCTAGTTCTTGATGAGCCCATGCAAAAGCGTAAATTTATTGATGTGCTTAATCTTGAAGTTCATCAGCGTGTTAGCCTACAATGGCCAACTACACTGGGCAGATGCTAAAACACATGCTAGATGGTGGGAAGAAGTGCAACTTAGCCAACAACGATGAAGAGATTTATTCAAAGAACCTTAGATGGAATATCCAAGCACTTTAAAAGGGATATCTAAGAATGTGTCTTATATGACCATTCCTTTAAATCCATCAATAATTGCAAGTTCCAATGTATCAAGTGTACCTTTAGATATGTATACTTTAATTCTAGTCTATATGATGCAGATAGGAATGCCATCTATGATGCAATCTCATTCCCCCCTTGATGAAGCAAAAGTAGCTAATATTATTGCAAAATCCCTAGGAAAGTTGAAGGAGGAAATCATGGGTGCAGTGCAAGCACCCTTAAAATAAATTTATTCGATAACAACATAGTCTTCTAGTGCACAACAATCCTCGAGTAGCTCAACTCCAAACCCACCTAGATCTAATATCTGGTGTGGTAAGTGTCATGGGTATGGCCATGTGGCTACGAAGTGTCTGACGCCCTCAAGACTAATTCGTGGCCATCCATCATTGTGCACTTTTTGCCTTAAGACAGGGCGTCTAGATAGAAATTGTTGGCATAAGATAGGTCAAGAGTAACAACAAGCTCATTCAATGCAAATGAATTATAATTACATGGATCGTAATAATATGACTTATGAGATTGGACCACCTAATCAACCTTTTAGGCCGAGAGGATTGCCAACCCAAGGTAGATCCCTAGTACCTCAAAATAATTATAATAGTGATGGAAATCGAGGAAGAAATTCTCATTTTAGGAGAAATAATGATGCTTTTCGTAATCCAATGGGGCAAAATGGACAACAAAGGCCTAGGGGACCGGTAATTTGTTATCGATGCCAACATGAAGGTCATATAGCTAGATATTGTCCAAATGTGCATTAAATCAAGACTTTACTCCTCTTTGTAGGAGTTAGTGGCAAAGGGCATCATGAAGAGAATTGTCCTAAGCGAGAAGATAACAAAACTAATGATAGGGGTAAGCAAGTTTCTAATGAACCCTCAACCTCATTCGCAAATTTAGTTGAAATAAAAACAACAAGGCAAGAGAATGGGGTTAGGTCTAAATTCATACCCTATAGGGTGGCCTTTAAGACTGACCCCATGATTGGTGTGGTTACTAGAGCATAAAAGCATCACCAAAAGGAGCAAGGTTTGGAGGAAGAGAGTCTACAATTAAAAGGAGCAGTGAAGGATGAATCTACAGATATAGGTCCTAATGTAGAGCTACCTGAGTCAGATTCTCCACAACATTCCTCTGACCATCCATTATTACCTGTGCCCTTAGCAAATCCTAAGATTCAAGTACCTTTTCTCGAAAGGCTAATACCTCCTAAGGAAGGACGTAAAGAGCAGGAAGAATCTGTGAACAAGACCTATGATCTTTGGGCTGCGTTAAAACAAGTATCTTTGACCATTAACATTCAGGAATTGCTAGAAATAACGCCTACGTGTCAAAAGCAGATTTATCATAAATTAGTTCGGTGTGTCAAAGGAAAAGGATTGAGACTAACACTTCTAAAGTAACTGAAATTGCTTCCAAAAGAAAAAAAAATCGAGATATAAAAATAGTAGATTTATTTGTGGATCTAGGAGCTCCAGTTATAAACATCATTTTGGGGAATATGGGAATTTCCCATAAGTTTGGGACACATGGTCAAATCTTTGGATTGTCATAACTTGAACACTATAACTCCAAATCGAGCGCTCTATAGCTTAATAGATTCTATTTTTCAAGCGCTTTCTAATGATAGGTCACATCATATGGTTTCGAGAAACTTATGGACATGTTACTCGGGTGCCACCTTTTTAGTATTCAAAAGATGGAAATTGGGAGATTCCCAAACTCACTAATATTGTGTTTATAGATACTACTATTAATGGCCATTTATTGAATAAAGTATAGTTAGATGGTGGCTCAGCAGTCAATTTGATGACAGAACAAACGATGCAAGAATTAGGGTTGAAGAATCTAGAACCTACCCAGATAGTTTTATGTGTGGCTGATCAAAGGAAAGTGATTCTTTTGGGATTACTTTGCAATGTGAAATTTGTAATCGCTGGCCTAGAATTTCATGTGAATTACCTAGTAGTTCGTTGATTGTTAATATCTCTTCATATTTTGTATTGTTAGGTCGACCTTGGTTATACCAAGCAAGATGCACTCAGGATTAGTATAAAGGTTCAATTGTGATTGGTCCTCGAAATGATAGGGTCAAGATACAAGTTATCACAAAAGGGTTTTTAAGGGAGTCAGGAGATGAAGTAGTTAGCGAGGTGGATGAAAAATCGAGTAGTGAATTCTATGATTCAGAAGTAGAGAGGACCGATAATGAAAGGCCTTATGCCTAGTTATTTAAAGCACAGTGACTAGCAAGAGCAGAAAAAGTAGAGGTGAACGTTGTGCATTAGCTTAACAAAGTGGAACAAGTGGATATTGGTCCTCAAATCATTAGGCCAAAATATTTTCTATCTATTATATGCAAAAAATACATCCCTAAGGTTACCTTAGAAGACACAACCCTAGACTATTTAAGGGTTTCAGTAATGGAGGGTAAATATCCTGAGGATGCAATCCATGAAGTCAATGATTTGAATGGTTTATTTCTTGAAACATGCCTTGGATTTTGTAAAGACAAGGAATAAGGTAACCTTAGGGATGTATTTTTTGCATATAATAGATCGAAAATCTTTTCACCTAATGATTTAGAGGAAGAGGAGGATGAGGCATGAACATTCGACCTAGATGGAAATTCAATAAGCTCCTCAATAACTATGGAGGAAGTTGATATTATTGAGAATGATCATAGTGAACCTGAGGAGAGTTTAGTTACAACATTTCCTTATGAGGTAGATAATATACCTTTTAGGTTCGAACAACTTCCAATGGTTGCTAAAAGAACTTATTATTATCAACTAGCAAAGAAAGAAAGAGAGAGAAGAAAGAAGGATAGTTGCAAACCTTTACAATAGCCGATATTACATGATGATAGACATGACCCATCTCCGACTTTAAATAGATTTGCACAGACTTTTAATGAAGGTCATGGTAATTATGATACGATAATCAGATAATTAAATGAGGCTTTGAAAATAAAATGTGAGGTAGCAGTGATAGCTGTGAATAAAGCAATGAAGAAAATAGACGAGTTACAAAAAGAAAAGTCAGAATTCCAATTTAGGGTGAGGCGATATCATTAGGAAAAAAAATGAACTAAAAAATGGGCCCTTAAAAATAATATAGTTTAAGATGTGGGCCTTTTGGATTGTCCAATGGAAGGCTAGATGTTGACATCCATGGAGAGTGAATCTTCTCTCTCCAAAGCTTGGGTTTTTTATTAAAAAAAGGGGTAGTGGGGGATTTTTAAAAAAGGGAGAATGAATAGTACACAAAATTTGAGTTTCTCTCACCTCGTATTTCCCCCCCTTTTTTGGAGAATTTTCAATTTCGGTTTTTTTCCCTCTCACGAAATCAGTTTGCCCCAAAAGTTGAGCAACCACTTTCCCTCTCTTCTCTATACTCACGAATTTTTATCTTCATTGAAGCTCCCTACTGAGAGTAATTAGGGTTTTGATAATTCTGTTTACCTTTGTACTTTCTTCTCCATACAACTCCAGATTTTGGGCAAAACACATGTGCCCATTTCTCTTTTCATTTTCTCTTGTTTGCTATTTTTTCAATAGGGTTTGATGTCGTTTCTTACTGTTATTGTTGTTTTATTGTAGAGGTTGTTTTGGACAGGAGGCATAAGTGCTCATCTCTCTCTCTCTCTCTCTCTCTCTCTCTCTCTCTCTCTCTCTCTCTCTCTCTCTCTCTCTCTCTCTCTCTCTCTCTCTCCTTTTCCCCCTCTCTCTATGTGTTGTTTCTCTTTTATGTTGTGTTTTCAATAGAATTTGATGCTGGTTCTATTTTTTTTTTCTTGCAGAGCTTATTTGGAGCAAGAGACAAAGATGTTCATCTCTCTCTCTGTTTGGTTTTTTTTTGCTGTAATCTTTTCATTACTGTAACGTGTCCATCGGTTCACTTGCAGGACACGTCTTAGCAGCCCATCGGGAAGAGAGTCTAGAAAGCGCCACCCAGCACTCCCATGGAATGTCACGGGGTTTGCAATATAGGTCCTCCCGAGTATGCCATGAAGCGGAAGCATTCCGGCCGTTCCCACTTAGGACAGACCTGAATCGTGGTTTTCCTAGTGGTGGTCAAATTCCTAGAGCGGTAGCTAGCGTCGAACAACATGCGAACTACTTTATGCAAAAATGTCAGGGTCGAAGCGGATCCATACTGCACTTGGTTCAAGGAGAATGGGAAACAAGAGGGATGCGAAGCTTGATCTCTCTGTCCATAAGGCATAGTTCCATTCCGTTCCCCTAAAACATCACAAATCGGGACTCTAGCTTCCCAGATTCTAAGTCAACGTTACCTTGCTGTCAATTTCCTTTGAGAAAAGTTCCCGGCCAATCGGGACCACCCTTCTGTAGGACGGACCCATGGCCACATCCACCGCACTTTCCTCAGGGTTGCTTTAGTTGTCTAATTACCTATCACGTTTAGTTTGACACACAAAAACAGCTTCCTTAATTAACCAATTATTCACTGGTTCCTTCACATAACTTAAGCACTGACATAGAAAAACAATGACAAACAAGTTCCTTTTCAACAGTTGATCTTATTTATTAGTCTTTGGAATACATCATATAATCCAGCCCGAAGACTATTTTCATAGCTAACAACCCCCTTGGATAGGGTCAGGCAGACAGTCGGGGGTAACTGATGCTGCCTCTTCCTCCAGGCCTTCAAACTGAAGCACTAATTATTTTTGCATCTTTAGTTCTTTGAGCAAAGCAATACAAATAGTGCTCCTAAACTGTAGAAACACAATCAATCCAGTGGTCGTTTGTTTGGCCAACTGCTAAGGAGTGAATCCTTCTCTCCAAATGCATCCAGCATTCGATCCGGGGTCGATTGCGACTTGGCAAGATATCCAAGGGTTTGTTTTTTACCCTTTTATCCTTGGGTTAGGGTTTATACCCTATTAACCCAAATTAACAACCACCTTAGGTTCCTTAAATTAAGACAGTAAATCCTGGGCAACCTCGTCGCCCTAACTTGATTGGTCAATTGCTCGTTACCCTAACTTGGCAACTCAGTAGTAGCAAGATGACTACTCATCCTCTTGCAAATTAAGCTTGTACTTGGAACCTACCAACCTTGTTCCAAGGAGTGGCAAATCTATCTTGTGGGGTGATTCCATAGCGGGTGATTCCGTAAAATACATATTTAATTAATAAACATTTATGAGTTTAGAGTGCGCACTCGTGATAAATTAAGGTTAGGATTGATTTCTAACCAATTTATTTATATAGTTGAAGACTGCTAGGTATTCACTTTTGTCGGTTTAATTGTATTATTTTACTAATGATTGTGAATGCTTCAGTTGATGTGTAGAGCAAGCAGCGGTGGCAGTGAAAAGCATTGGAGGATAGTGTGTATTCAAATTATCGTCAATATTTTGATGGGCGCATACCTTAGGCATGGCACCTATATTTTGTTGCGCTTATTTATCAAAGCGCTTGATATTTATTTATTATTTTTGTATGCGCATGGGTGCATGATTTAGATATTTGTATTGGACATTGTATTTGGGTAACGCCTGACTTCTTGGGTGCCCATTAGCTTTAATTCTATTTGCCACAAAAGCAAACTCAGAAGCTAAAGCGTGCTATTTTGTAATTTGGGCTATTATTTGAGCTTGAAGATGATTAATATATGAAATACATGCTTTGTGGAGCGCTCACACAAGGCATGGGGGGAGATTGCACCCAATTGGTCTCTTGTTTATGTCGTGCAAGCTTTCTATATTGATTTGTGTGCAAAAAGTAGAGTTCTTTTGTTCTTGCACTACAAGATATAGACCTTATAGCGACGTTTAAAGCGACGAAAATACAAACAACAAAATTTGCCCCCGTCGTCGCAAAAAGCGTCGTTATTGACGACGCCATAGAATCGTCGCTATCACCGTCGCTATATGCGTCGCTATATGCGTCGCAAATGCGACGCGTATAGCGACGCATATAGCGACGGTTGCAGAATATTTGCGACGCTGATAGCGACGACAATAGCGACGCGTGCAGTAAAATTTGCGACGCAAATAGCGACGGTAACAGAGAAAAAAAAAATTTGTGGCAGGGCAGCAAGCTGCCCTGCCACATATAGCACTGTGTGCTGTATGAGAGCCATACAAAATAGTTTCTGCACTGCTGCATACAAAGCGTTTGCAAACAAAAAGAATGTATACTGAAATCATAAAACTGATGGATGAAATAAATACATGATATCGCATAAAATGCGATTGGTACAATCATAAAACAATATCACTAATACATAGAAAATGTCTACATAGATCGGGCGACTAAAAACTAAAGGTATGTGAGCTCTAAGGATCCAAGGGCGAGCTACAAATCGTCGTCCCCCGAAAGCTCTTCCCGCTGTAAAGGAGCATCAAACGGATTCTGCAGAAAAAGAAACAACATATCAATCCACCATACAATAATGCATTCAAATATCTCATGGTAACTACGGACAAGAAAGATGAGTGACTTACTGGGCCGCCGCGTCTATACAATCGGTCGATCAATGATCTGAGACCGTGCCTCTCCGCATATCGAGTCTCAAGGCCTTGCGGATCGCGATTTGTAATGGAGTGCTGCAAAGAAAACAAAATGCTAACTGTTAGAAACATGATTGTTAGTACAAAGAATATCTCAAAAAAACAAATAAGCAAAACAAAAGAGAAACTTACAAAGTCCTCCAAATATGTCCTGTGGCCGCCACTCCCAAGATGATGTACCGATCCGGCCTCAATTCGTGCCCTCGTCGCCTCCCGCTGACTCCAACGTCCTGGCGAATTTGTAGCCTCCTCCCTCAGTCGGTGCCAGTCGTCTGCATCTAGCCACTCGGGCTTTGGAGCCCCATTCTTGATTGCCTTGCGTGCGTCGGATCGTCTATGTGACATGTATGCACGCATGCAATCCATCATCCAGCCCGTAGAGAATCTATCCACTGCGGCTGGCACCGGGAACTCCTCGTGCAAGGATGCTACTATGTACTCCTTGCTCCCCTCCGGTATGTTCCTCCAATGATCCAGGACGTTGTGCCGAAAAACTTGTTGGCACAACTCCCTCATGCGAGCCATCACCCTCCTCCCCTCATCATTCATGATGATGGCTCCTGACCTGCCATCCACTAGGTATCCATAATCCCTAGGAGTGTGCCTTGTGTGGGCCCTCTCCCATCTCCGTCCACGCTCCTGGGCATATCCAGGAGACCCCTGAACATCCGGTGTACCGACGGGGGTACCCTCTCCCGGAGTGCCACTCAAAGGGGTGCCACCAGAGGGTGTGCCACCAAAAGGAGTGCCACCAGAGGGGGTGCCACCAAAAGGAGTGCCACCAAAAGGCGTGACATCTGCCGGCGGCTGCGCAAAAGCCGGAGTAACTGGAGTGGACGTCCCCACAGGTGTGACAAATCCTGGAGGTGACCGAGCTCCAGCTGAACGACGAGACGGAGACACCGCGTCCATGTCTCCACAGCAGCACCCCCCTGATCCTCCTGCAGTCGCAGTCCCTCCCTCCGGCCCAAGTCGCGAGCGTCGAGATCGTCTGCTCGAAGCTGAAGCATCTAATCGCGCTGAAGCTGATCTAGCAGAGCGCCCTGACGAAGAATGAGACAGCTCCTGATCTGCTACTCTCTGAATCTCGCGAGCTGATCTGGAGACATACGTGCCATCATCTCCTGAAACTCCTCATCGCTCATCCCTCAACTCATCCTGAAAATGTCGATACCTGCACAGATAAAAAATAATGTTAGAATAATCAATTTAAACTATACAAAGCACATTAATATAAATCATTTTTGAAAAATCCCTCTTAAAATGCATATCTTATCTACCTTTATGGAAGATCTAAACAACGAATTGAGTAATACATCTCCAAGAATGAAGTATTCTATGGTCCCATGTTAATCTCCTGACACAACTCTGCATACACTGGAAGGTCGATAGACATGTCACCACAAAAGAACGAGTCTGCCTCGTTCTCAAAAAATTCTACGACTTCTGTATTTCCATCATTGTTAGCCGATGCGGGCTCCAAGCTTGGGGTGGCCTCCACCCCTTGTAATTTCGATCCCTCTATTTGCATATTTTCTTCATCTATGCCTGGAACATCGCTTTGATCGTATACTCTCGCACCTCGAGGAGTTGAAGGTATAATATACCACCATCGAGGTTGTCGGGGATTTGGATAGAAGATTACCTGTTCACAAACACTTACAAACCGTCTTCAAACCATTGTGACATAAACCATATCGTATTACAATTAGCAAGCAAATGCCTAGTTGTACCTGTTCACAATGGGCCGGCAACACAAAGGTGTCGTGCAAATCCATCCATTTTTTTCGGAATCTATTTCGAGAAATCCAGATGGACCTCATCGAACTGTTGCACCAGCTCCTCCAAGTACCACTTTGAACCACTGCACGTCGAATATTATCATGGAGAAGCTACGGTAATCCACCGTAATAATACTTTGCAAATTCCCAAAATACTCAATCTCATCCACAACCGTGTTCGGATCCGTTGCTCGTCGCCGGCTCTCTTGCTCAAACCTTGCCATGACACCACAGTCCATTGTGGAGCGCATTTTGTCAATACGCTCCACCCGAAAATGCCGTCCGTGCGACCACGCTGCACTATATATTTTGTACTGCACATTGAAACACTCAAATTAGATGTAGCAAGCAAATTTAGATACGACACATTCTAAACCCCTCATTACCTTTGGACTACATCCCCTCGAGAACTCCCACTCCTCCATTGAGACCTCTATCCCTTCGCTGGATGCTGCGGTCAAGGCTCCATGCAACCATCGTGTTGACATAAACCGCGGCATCTCCTCCATGCCTTTACCAAAGTCGACAGCTTGTAAATGGCCCCGCGAATTTCTGGAGTTAGGCATCCCGCGATCGCGATCGGTAGGACAAACTGCCACAAATGAGAAAGCATTAAGAATAATGGTAACTTTTCAAATTTCAAAATGTCCACGCTAATTAAAGTCCATTCTGTTCACAAACCTGACATATCTTATGCCAATCATGGGATTTTAGCCCAGAAATCTGGTCATCTTTAGAAAATGCGGACCTGAGAGAACGCATCATACCCGTCGGAGTGCGGATAGACTTGATTACTTGCTTCACAATGCGCTCTTCTTTGGTAGACAAAACCCAGGGAGTGCGAGGAAGCTGCACTCCCCCTTCAGCACTCGACTGCGGCCAAAGCGCCTCCATCTTACCTACCTCCTTTAAATCCATTCGTGACCCTATAGTGTCTCTCTTTCCTGTGATGTGGTCCCATAGCAAGCTGCCCACATTTTTGAAAATATGCATGGGATCCAACAAGTGGTTGACCTGTAAGTGGGTCCAATATGGCAACTCGTAGAAAACTGAGAACCGTCGCATTCCATTTGGATGTGAATCCGGGTTTACCATTTTCAGCTCGTACCAGCTTGCAGCGTTCATACGTGCTGGAGGTCGTCCAAGAAAACCTTCCCTGAGTTCATGATCCTCCGGCAAGAAAGCGGCGTGTCCTTGATATACCATCTTCTTCATGGTTCGTGACCTTCGGGAGTCTAACTGTGGCCCACACAATGGACATGCATGATAACCTGAGGTAACGAGACCTGCAAGGCGATCCACGACTAGTGAATACTTGATTGAATGAAATAAAATATAGATATTACCGGCAAGAACAAAGGTTTGCTCACCTGAGCACTCTCCCAATCCCGAAAAGTCATGCATCGTCCACATGAGAATGGCTCGAATGTTGGCTGACCGCCGACCATCGCGCCTGCTCATATCTTGCACCGTGACCCCCTCCTCCCACAAAATCTTAAGCTCATCGACTAATGGACGAAGATACACGTCCATATTTTTTACTTTGTAGCGGCCCGGGACGAGCAAGCTAAGGATGAGATGTCCTTTCTTCGTAGAAAGCCATGGAGGAATGTTGTAGTTGACAAGCACTATAGGCCACACACTGTAAGAAGTCGAGCGCAGACCGAATGGGTTCACACCATCCATGGCGAGACCGAGCCGAAGATTCCTTGGCTCTCGCGCAAAGCCTGGGAAGGTAGAGTCAATGTGGCTCCATGCGCACGAATCTGCTGATATTCGTTGCACTCCATCCGTGGACCTATTCTGCACATGCCACGTTGTCAAGCTTGCCATGGCAGACGTGCGAAACATGTGGTTTATGCGGGGGATGAGCGGAAAGTGTCTGAGGACTTTTTGAGGGATGGTCTGCCCTTGCAAGTCCTGTCGATACCTGTGAGCACCACACTTTGGACATGTCTCCATAGTCTCGTATTCATCTCGAAACAATATGCAGTCGTTGATACATGCATGGATGTTATTGTAGTCCATGCTAAGCTTTCGTAAAACATGTCGTGCATCATCACGAGACTCAGGCATGGTGTTTGCAGGTGGCAATATATGATCTTTCAATAACCTGAAAAAATCATAAAACACCTTGAAAAATCCATCCATGTTTGTAATAATACTGTTTTTTTTTTTAAATGAAGTCTGTGTGCAAGGTACCTGAATAGCTCAGTCACACTCGTATCGCTCCAACCGTATTTTGCTTGCACACTTAAGAGTGCAAGCAATGTCTTCAACCGAGATACTCGGCACCCATCATATAATGGTATGGATGCTTCCTCTCTAAGCGGGTCAGATGTCTCAACATCCATGGGAATCAATGCATCGATCATTGCCTCCATCTCAGGCTCCAAGATTGTAGGCAAGTCGGGAAGGTTGTCTGTCTCCTCTGGCATTGACGGTATAGATGGGCCTTGCGAGTGGTCGATTGGCTCCTGCAATCCATCCATCGCACGTCCACGAACTCTTCTAATTGGCTGCAAAGGGTGCACTCCCCCTTGGGTCGAGACATTACCCCCCTGGATACAAAATTTGCCAACAATACCCAATCTTGTTGTGTATGGTTTTCAATTAGCTTGAGAGTACAATGCATGAAAAATGCTAACTTCAAATTACCGTTTGCTGAAAGTCTGCAATCGCCTGATCAATGATCTCAGATTGAAACTCGCCAAATCATCGTACGTGTTCTATAGACAATCGGCGTTTTCGTCTAATTGCCAACTTGCATTGAGAGCAAGGACATGGGACACGCTGATTAAGATACGACTCGCGGTCTTGAATATTAGGACCTTCTTCATTTGCCATCTTATCTACATTACAGCAAACGAAGCTTAAATGGATAGCTTTATGGAGATGTACGTCAAGTTGCAAGTTGACCATAAACCTTGCATTGTATATAGTAGTCGAGAGATTTTCCGATGTTATATCTCGGCCTTGTATCATGCTCAATGATTTGTTTGTCACGGTAGATAATTTTTTGTTACATCTCGGCTTTGAGTATAAGTAATCCATTTTAAAATTAATGCGCGCCATCTATGAAATTTTATAACTATAGTAATAAAATTTATTTCAATCAATTCTACTCATAGTCATAAGACCTGAGAGAAATTATCCTATACTCAATTTAAGGGTTTCTTCTTCTATAACAATAATTTTGGGTTCATTTTGATGAAGTACGTGGCCGTATGCAAAGCACATTGCATACCATTATCAATACGTATATTATCTTAAATTTCCTTCCCTTCCCTCTCCCTCTCTTTCTCTCCCTCTCCCTCTCTTCCTCTCTTTCTCTCACCCTCTCCCTCTCCCTCTCGTTCTTTTTCTCTCCCTCTCTCATTTCCTCCCTCCCCCTCCCTCTCCCTCTCCCTCCCTCTTTCTCCCTCTCCCTCTCCCTCGCTCCCTCTCCCTCCCCCTCCCTCTTTCTCTCCCTCTCTCATTTCCTTCCCCTCCCCCTCCCTCTCCCTCTCCCTCTCCCTCTCTTTCTCTTTTTCTCCCTCTCCCTCTCTATCTCTCTTTCTCTCTCATTTCCTAAACAAGCAAAAAATAAAGTGATTTAAACATCCTCCAAGCAAAAGGGAGAGGGAGAGATACAATGCACTCTCCCTCTCTTTCTCTTTCTATCCCTCTCTCATTTCCTTCCCCTTCCTCTCCCTCTCACTCTCTTTCTCTCTCATTTCCTCTCCTAAACAAGCAAAAAATAAAGTGATTCAAACATTAAACAAGCAAAAGGGAGAGGGAGGGAGAGAGAGAATGCACTCTCCCTCCTTCTCCCTCTCTTTCTCTTTCTCTCCCTCTCCTATTTCCTCCCCCTCGTTCTCCCTCTCCCTCTATTTCTCTTTCTCTTTCTTTCCCTCTCCCTCTCCCTCTCCCTCTCTTTCTCTCTTACTCTCTCGTTTCCTCTCCTAAACAAGCAAAGAAGAAAGTAATTTAAACATTAAACAAGCAAAAGGGAGAGAGAGAGAGAGAGAATGCACTCTCCCTCTCTTTCTCTCCCTCTCCCTCTCTTTCTCTCCCTCTCTCTCCCTCTCCCTCTCCTTCTCTTTCATTTCCTCTCCTAAACAAACAAAAGAGAACGATTTAAACCTTCAACAAGTAAAAGAAAGAGAGAGGGAGACTCACCAATGAGATATGGCGAGCGTGGGCGGCTTCTCTTTGCAACGAGGGCTCCTCCTCTCCTTCGCGAACAACGACGGTGGCGGTGGCGGTGGCGGCGGCGGCGGCGGCGGCAGCAAGTCTCTTCCTCCTCTTCTCTCACAAAGCCTTGGCTCTCTCCCTCACTCTCTCCCTCGCTCTCGCTCTCAAAAGGCGAAGAAAAGAAAATAAAAAATGCGCTCTGGTTTCGGCCGCGCTTTTTTTCCCTGCGGCATCGCAATTGGCGTCGCTATATGCTTCGCTATTTAATAGCGACGCCAATTGCGATGCCAATAGCAACGCCTATAGCGACGCCGATATCCGCCGTCGCTAATTGGCGTCGCTATTGCCCCATTCCCTTGTAGTGTTGGGGACCTTTTGACGCTCACTACGCGCACTTACGACATCCGATCTGTGCACCAGTGGTATCAGAGCAAAGCTGAGATCGAGAGCTTCCAATCGCTTACCATCTTGCGCAAAGGCGGAGCTCCTGGAACGAAGGAGCTCTACAGTTAGTTTCATCACGAACGGTCGATACCAATGTGTTCCTGGCGGTCAAGAACCCCTATCTGCACTCTCTGATCGCGATGGACCGGCCCGTGGAGGCGGAGGACCACGTAGACATCTCCTTCTTCAAGTTGTTTTTCAACCAGACAAATAGTAAGCTCCATATCTAAAAAGCTTTAAAGCTTTGAATTAAAGCTTAGTAAGCTTTATAAGAAGCTTATAAAAGCTTCAATCCACGAATTCGACGATTGGCGGCAAGAAGATGTCCTGAACGGCGGCGAATCTATTGACGACGTCCTTCTGTCCACGAAATCCACGCTTAATCACATAAGTCTTAAAACTCCTAAGTCTTCCAAGTTACCAAGCTTACTTACTTCTCCAAGTCTTGCAAGTTACAGAAGTCATAAAAGACTTACTTCAACCACTCCCATAAAGGCTGTTCACATGCAGAAGCACAGAATTCATTTTTTGCTCTCTGGTAGACTCTGTTCACACCTGCAGACTTGCTAAACCAGTTTTAGCAAACGCAGAAGGTCATACGCAGTTCATACGCAATTTCTACGAAGACAACGAATACCGCAATTGCAAAAGACAAAGATCATAAAAGCCAAACAAAAACTTACAAGCCTTGTATACCCGCCTTTGAGCTACGCTCATCCCGCTAATCAGATTTCGAGAGTATGAGGTCTTTTGGATTTTATAGGATGATGAATAACATATGGATGATTTTATGGCTAAAGGTGATTTACCTGAGCCAACGATGGAGTAAAAGTTGGATTTGATTATGATGCAGCTTGATGAAGAACGAAGAGCCCGACAAGCTTTGCAAGTTCAATTGGCCAATTTGTAACAATCTACCACCGACCAAGATGGACCGCAACCTGAAGATCTTATATGACGTACCATCGATGCGACACTTGAAGCCCAATCCATCCACAAAGAAACAAAGATAAGTAAAAGAAACTTCAAATTTTGTACTTTCAATGGATCTCGAGATGGAAAGACTATACTTGCATTTATCAGTCAGTTTGATGATTACTTCCATGAGGAGACATATGCTGAGAAAGACAAAATTAAATGTGTCACTAACCATTTAGTCGATCGAGCATCTTTATGGTGGACTGTGGTCTGTAAAAGCATTGATTGTCCCACTACTTGGGAGAGTTTCCAAAAGAAGTTTTTGTAGAATTTCCTTCCTCCTCAGTTCCATGAAAAAGCCATAAAGCAATGGAATCTTCTATAGCAAAGAGAACGTGAACCTATTTCCCAATACACTGAACGTTTCTGGAATGCTCTACTGCAACTACGCATACTCGAAGATGTACCTGAAGCAACTCACAAACGCAAGTTTATGTTTGGCCTACTTGGACATTATTATGCTGAAGTCAATATGTTCAAGCCAACAACCCTTGAAGATGCAATTTCCTTGGCTCATGACACTGAAGACAAGATTCGCGGAAGAGACAAGCGACCACAACAATTTCAAACTAATGGTAACTATGGTTCCAAACAATTCAATTAAAATTTTCGAAGATTCAATCAAAGTCGTTTTCCTCCATCTTCATTCCGTAAGTCTTGGACACGACCACCTGCTTTGCCATCAAATACCAATCAAAACCCTAAGCCATCCTCACAGCCAAATCCCAACATTCCTAAACTTCCTGCCATTACCAACAATGTATCTAAAGCCAAACCCATAGTTTGTTACAAATGCCATCAACCTGGACATCTAGCAGCCAATTGCCAAACCAAAAAGCCACCTGTCCATATCAATTATCTTAGAGCAATCAAAGAAGAAGAACGTGAGGAAATGCCTGACTTTACGGAAGATGATGACAATATTGGCACTATTTCGGATACTTTGCCAGGTATGCCAACTCCACATTCTTTGTTAACAATGAAATGTTTTGCACATGGTAAAGAAAAGATTATTTTACATGATGATGGTAGCACACATGACTTTATTTCTACAAAGTTAGTTAAAGAATTGAATTTACAAACTGTTTCTACACATTATCACATTAAAGCTGCATTCCTAGGCACGAGATATAATGGAACACAAGAGGTGTATAATTTAGAAATTAAAATTGGTGAATACACTGAACGAAGAAATTTCCTAGTTGTACCTTTGTAGTCTAGTGACATTATCTTAGGAATGCCTTGGCATCATCAGTATAATCCTGACATAGATTATTCTATGCATTCAATTAAAATTTATTTTCAAGGAAAACAAATCACATTGCATGGTATGCACGCTTCTAATAATTTTCCACTGCTTACTCATACTCAGGCTAAACGTGCATTACGTAGAAGTAGCAAATCTTATTTAATATGGTTGAATGAACTTCAAGCTAAAGAAAAACAAATGCATCCTAGGCATACACAATTTCTTGCTCAATTTTAAGATTGTTTTGCTAATGATTTACCACCTGGACTACCACCTTCACGTCCTGAAGATCACAAAATAGATTTAATTCCTGGTACACAACCACCATGTAAAGCACCATATAGGCATAACCAAATTGAATAGAAAGAAATTCAAAATCAAATAGAAGAATTGCTTAACAAAGGATTAATTAGACCTAGTAGTTCTCCATTTGGTGCACCTGTCTTATTAGTAAAGAAGAATAATAATACTTATCGCATTTGCATTGATTATTGTGCCCTAAATAAAATTACTGTTAAGAATAGATATCCAATTCCTAGGTAGATGATCTTATGGATAAACTACAAGGTTCTGCTATATTTAGTAAGATAGATCTTAAATCTGGTTATCATCAAGTAAGATTGGATAAATCTGATATATTCAAAACTGCATTTAGAACACAATTTGGACACTATGAATTTCTAGTGATGCCTTTCGGTCTAACTAATGCACCTGCTATATTTAGTCGCATGATGAATCGCATATTTCTGAAATATCAGCATTGTGTTATAGTATTCTTTGATGATATATTGGTATTCAGTAAAAATGAGAGTGAGCATTATGAACATCTGTCTTTAGTTTTTAAGTTGTTAAAAGACAATCAATTATATGCTAATCCAAAAAAGAGTGAATTCTTCCAAACAGAAATTGAATATCTAGGATATATTGTTTCATCAGAAGGTATTAAGGTTGACCCTAAAAAGATAGAAGCAATTTTAAATTGGCCCATACCCAAAAATGTGCATGAGTTACATTCTTTTCTAGGTCTTGCTAGTTTTTACAAAAAGTTTGTGAGAAATTTTTCATTACTTGTCTGACCTTTGACTAGACTTTTAAAGAAGGGTATTGTGTATAACTGGTCTGATAATCAACAAAAGTCTTTTGATTTATTGAAACATGCATTAACCCATGCTCCTGTATTACAACTACCTGATTTCAATAGACCATTCTTCTTAGTAGTTACTGATGCTAGTGGATCTGGAATAGGAGCCATCCTTATGCAAGATAATCATCCCATAGCCTACTCTAGCTGTAAACTGAAACCATCGGAACTTAAATATTCTACCTATGATAAAGAATTGCTAGCTGTAGTACAAGCCTTACGTCAATGGAAACATTATTTAATGGGATCTAAATTTATGATTAAAACTGACCAACAAAGCATTAGACATCTCCTTAGTCAACCCCAAATATCTGACTGACATATTAAATGGGCAGCTTTCATTCAAAGTTTTCATCCCCTTATACAATATCAACTAGGAAAAGAGAATGTTGTAGCTGATGCTTTAAGTAGAAGACCGACAATTCATAATATTTCTGTGATATCATTTGATTCCCTTATCCCTATGAAAGATACTTATCATCAGGATCTTACTTTTCAAGCTGATTGGAATAAATTAGTTGTAAATAATTGGATTCCTATTGATTCATTGTCTTACAATAATGGATTCATGTTTTATGAAAAAAGATTATGTGTGACAGTTCCATTTAGATCTTTTATTTTGCATGAGATTCATTGTCCTCCATATCAAGGTCATAGAGGTATTATATCTACTTTGCATACATTGACTGAAGATTTTTATTGGCCACATATGGACACTGATGTATCTAACTTTGTATCTGAATGTTTAGTTTGTCAACGAGTTAAAAGACACCATGGTAAACAATATGGTTTATTGATGCCACTATCTATTCCATCACGACCATGGGAACATATTTCAATGGATTTTATCACTGGTTTACCTAACACTAAAGCTAACCATGATATGATTTGGACTGTTGTAGACAGGTTTAGTAAACAAGCATATTTTATTCCATGCAAGAAAACTTTAACTGCATCTCAAGCTGCTCAATTATTTTTGAAAACTATTTTCAATAATCATGGTTTACCAAAAGTTATTATTTCTGATCGTGATTCTAGATTTTGCAATAATTTTTGGATTACTTTGTTTGCTAACTTAGGAACAAAGATTGATTTTTCATTTGCATTTCATCCTGAAACAAACGATCAAACAGAAGCTACTAATAGTACTATTTTAGATCTTTTACGTTCTTACACTATTTCAAAACCACACACATGGGATACACATCTACATTTACTTCAGTTTGCATATAACAATACACTGTTGAGATATCGAGCTCCACTTGTGATATGCCAGGCTGACCATTGTGCATTTATGTCACCGACTTGTTAGCTGCAGATGCGGTTGGTACACTGCCCATGAATAATAGCTAGATGACAGCTATCCTTATCTACTCTAGTTCGTGGCTCAGTTAGTATGCCACCTTAGTTAGTTGAGTTTGGTTTGAGACCCATATATAGGATTCTTTTATTTCTATGTACTAGAGTTCTTTTGGCTTACACAACTAAGAAGAGGAAAACTGTTTTCAGCCTCCACCTATGTGTGTATTCCCCCATTGTGCAAGTGAGAAAGCTACAAGTGAGACTCCTTCCTTCTCTCCCACAATCTTGATATGGTATCAGAGCCTGGTTCATGCTAAGGAGCTCAAGAAAGCAAACCAAGTTCATGGTGTTCTGGTAAGAGGACTAGTGTTGCTTTCATTTTTCGAGTTTGGGAGCAAGTCTCTGTAGAGGTAGCACAGCCGGAAAGTGCAAGAGTGCATTGTCTCAAATTGAGACGCCCTTCGCGGTGTAGCAAGAGGGCAGTATATGCTGCGGGTGAGGGCTCTAGCCCTTGGTTGCCCTGTTTTTTTGATTCGAGGCCATTTCGGGGCCTGTTTTGGAGGCGGAAGTTTTCCGCACGCACTCGAGAAAAGGCCCTGTTTTTTGCTGTGTGACCATTGTTCTACAAGTCAGTGAAAAGTTACCATAAAAATTGCATCGTATGCCTGTGCGCAAAGACATTGGGAGTTACAGAATCATCCTTGTTGCCTGTTGATGCAAAATCGTCACTAGGAAGTGACTGTGTGGTCAAATACCACTTTCGTCAGTTTTGCAGATTTGCCCTTGTGAGGCTGAAGCTGTGTTTTTTGCAGTGACAGAATTCTTTGCAATGTTTTGTAATGGCGTCTGATTCTCTTTCACAAATTTTCACTGAAAAGCTTGACAAGAACAACTTCCAAGCATGGAAGTTTAGAATGGCGAATTTTCTTATGGGAAAAGGATATCGGGAATTTGTTGCATGAAATGAAGAAGAACCAATTCTTCCTGATGTTCCCAATCAACAGCAAATGTAGGCATTTAAAGGATGGCATGAGAGAGCCAGAAAAGTTATGTACTGGCTATCTATCAGTATTTCAGACTCTATGATTGTGCATATTCAGGATGCAAGTACGCCAAAGGAGGCATGGGATACTTTTCAAAAATGTATAGCACAAATACGCAAGCCAGGAAAATGTAGCTCAAGTAAGAGTTGCACAATGTGCAAAGAGAAAGTATGAGCATCAATGACTACCACATAAAGGTGAGGAAGATTGCAGATGCACTTGCTTCCATTGGGTCGCCAGTGGAAGATGATGATTTAGTTTCTGTGACCTTGAATGGTCTAGGAAAGGATTATGCACAGTTCCGAACATCCATTTCCGTTCGTGAAAGATTTCCTGATTTTGAGGAGTTGATTGCTCTTCTAATTTCTGAGTAGCAGAGAAATGGTGGTGCATTTTCTTCAGGAGGAACTTCAAAAGAAGCTGTCTTCTACTCAAATGCTGGAAGAGATAGAGGCAGAGGTAGAGGAGGCCGATCTGGAGGCCGTGGTAGAAATTAGAATATGCAGCAAACTCAAGAAAACCGGTCCTATGGAGGAGAACGTGGTAACTCTAGAGGCAGGGGGAGCCAAAGAGGTCGTGGTGGATGGCAAAGAGGCCAAAATGCAAACAACAATGTTGAATACTACTACTGTAGTAAAATGGGTCATATGGCTAAAGACTGCTATAAAAAGCAGAATGACATCATGAATGGTAAATTGCAACAAGGGAATTATGCATCTTCTAGTAGATAGTGTGATGACAGAAATGAGCATTTGTTTATGGTGCAGCACATGACCAATTCTGTGATAAGTGTAGAAGAAAGCAACGATGTGTGGTATGTTGACTTAGGTGCATCAAACCACATGACAGGTCATGCAGAATAGATGCAGGATGCAAGGAAAATGGAAAAATTAGGATTTGTGGAGACTGGTGATGATACTGCACATCCTATTGTGCAGATTGGAAAGATTCCTTTGTCTATGCAGGATGGGAAAAAGAAATACCTGTCAGATGTATTTCATGTCCCGAATATCACCAAGAATCTGGTTTCTCTTGGTCAAATGGTTGAGCAGGGCTTGCAGGTCAGATTTAATCCTCATGGATGCTTTGTTGCGGATATGAAAAATAAAGGTCGCTTGATAGTAGCGAAAGGAAAGAAAAAGGGCAGAATGTTTACGTTGGATGCAGACATGCCTGAATTGAGTGCAGCAATGTTGCACATGGGACCGGTGTGGTTGCAGATATTGATATCTGGCATAAACACATTGGTCATGTTAATGTACAGCGACTTAAATCAATGCAGGCCCAAAATATTGTTGCAGGATTGCCTAAATTCAAGGTTGCAGAAATGCATAAGGTATGTGAAGCTTGTCAATTTGGAAAACAGGCAAGGAAACCATTTCCTAGACATGTTCAAGAGAGTAAGAACCCATTGGAATTAATTCACTCTGATGTGTGGACTACTAAAGCTGCATCTATTGGAGGCTGTCATTATTTTGTCACTTTTATTGATGACTATAGCAGAAAAGTTTGGGTGTATTTTATGAAAAAGAAAAGTGAAGTGTTTGGGCATTTCAAAACTCTTAAAGCTATGGTTGAAAAAGAAACAGGCCTGTAAATAAAATACCTAAGGTCAGATGGAGGAGGAGAGTACCTCTCAAATGAGTTTGCAAGGTTCCTGCGGGAGCATGGCATAAAGCATCAATATTCATGCAGTCATACCCCACAACAAAATGGAATTGCAGAAAGGAAAAATAGGCATATTGGAGAGGTATCTCGTGCCATGCTCAACGAAAAAGACTTGCCAGATTTTTACTGGACTGAAGCAGTTGCTACAACAGTCTACATAATGAACAGGACTCCCACTGCAGCAATACATGGGATGACTCCAGAGGAGAGGTATACTGGTAGGAAACCAGATATTTCTCATTTGAAAATTTTTGGTTGCATTGCCTATATTCATGTGCCAGATGAGTTGAGATCCAAGTTGGATCCAAAAGCTGAGAAGTGCATCTTTATTGGTTACTCTTTGCAACAGAAAGGGTATAGATGCTATAACCCTTCTACTCGTAAGTTTACAGTGAGCAGAGATGTTGTTTTTGATGAGATGAGTAGTTGGTATAAACCACTAAATGTGATTGATGATGTAGATGCACAAAATGGTAATGCTGCACAAAATTCACAGCAGCAGTCACAAAATATTAGTGGACCTGGAGTGTCCTCTAGCAGTGGTTCACATTCTTCGCCATGGACAGGTAGATTGAGATCAGGAGAATCTCCTCAAAACAATGCAGATAGTGGTATGCAGGTTTCACGAAAAGGAAAAAAGAAGGTAGATCAGCCCATGTTTGATATGAATGCAGGTCACTCTTATGTGGAAGGTGAATCCAGTGGCTCAGAATAGAGCATTGATGATGAGTTGGGTATTCCTTCTATTGTTACACCTGGATTAAGGAAGACCAGGGATGTTTTGAGAGCACCTAGGAGTGAACCTACTTTGCGCAGGTCTACCAGAGCTAGGTATCCTATGGATAGGCTGAAATATGATGGATTTACAGCCATTTACTATGCCTATATGGTCAAAGTGATACATGAACCAGAACCCAATTCTTTTGAGCAAGCCATGGGAAAAGAAAAATGGGACAAAGCCATGGATGAAGAAATGGATGCCTTGGAAGCAAATGCTACATGGGAATTAGTACCTTTGCCTAAAGATAAGAATGCAATTGGTTGTAAGTGGGTTTATAAGGTGAAGCACAATGTAGATGGTTCTGTGAACAAATACAAGGCAAGATTAGTAGTCAAGGGGTATGCACAAACATATGGCATTGATTATGAAGAAACATTTAGACCGCTTGCAAGGATGGCAATCGTAAGAGCAGTCATTGCTATGGCTACATCAAAGGGATGGTCTTTACATCAGATGGATGTAAAGAATGCCTTCTTGCATGGTGATTTGCAAGAAGAGGTCTATATGGAGCAGTCAGCAGGTTATGTGCATGCTGTTCATCCTGAGTTTGTTTACAGGTCGAAGAAAGCCTTGTATGGCTTGAAGCAAGCACCTAGAGCATGGTCTGACAAGATAGGACAGTATCTTGTCACTATTGGCTTTCATATTTCCAAGGCAGATTTCTCACTTTATGTGAGAAAAACAGAGAAAGATATTATGCTACTTGTCATTTATGTTGATGATTTGATTATGACAGGTGATAGTGATGAAGATATCCTTCATGTGAAAATGCTATTGAAGCAGAAGTTTGAGATGAAGGATTTGGGATAGCTGCGTTATTTCTTGGGCATTGAGGTGATTAGGTCACCAAGTGGGATATGACTCTTGTAGAGGCAGTATGGATTGGATATGCTGTCCAAATATGGGATGACAGGCTGTAAGCCTATTTTAGTTCCTTTGTAGCAGAATGTGAAGCTGAGAGCAGATGCAGGTGAGCTTCTCGAAGACCCTACTATGTACAGACGCATAGTAGGAAGTTTGATTTATATGACTATTACCAGGCCAGATTTGAGCTATGCTGTTGGATTGGTAAGTCAGTTTATGCAGGCTCCAAGGAAACCGCATTTGGATGCGGCTAGACGCATACTCAGGTATGTGAAGTCCACATTGCAGTATGGACTATTTTATGAGACTAGGGTTCAGATACAGTTGCATGGATACACTGATGCTGATTGGGCTGGTAGTATTTCTGATAGATGATCTACCAGTGGATATGTGTTCTCTTTTGGGAGTGCTACAGTCACTTGGAGCAGCAAGAAACAACCTACAGTTGCCTTGTCGAGCACAGAGGTTGAGTATAGGGGTGCAGCAATGGCTGCATGTGAGGTAGCTTGGTTGCATAAGCTACTTTATGATATGCATCAGCCTACAGATGGGCCAGTTGTCATTTTTTGTGACAACATGAGCAGTATACACTTGGCAAATAACCCAGTCTATCATGCTAGAACAAAGCACATTGAGGTGCATTATCACTATGTGCGGGAGAGGGTTTTACTAGGTCTTATTGATCTAGTTTATGTCAGCACAGAGGATCAGATAGCTAACATATTTACGAAGACATTGGGTGCAGAGAAGCTGCGCAAGTTCAGAGACCTACTTGGTGTGCAGGAATTGGGATTGAGATCGAGGGGGAGTGTTGAGATATCGAGCATCACTCGTGATATGCCAGGGTGACCGTTATGCATTTATGTCACCGACTTGTTAGCTGCAAATGCGGTTGGTACATCGCCCATGAATAATAGCTAGATGAAAGCTATCCTTATCTACTCTCGTTCTTAGCTCACTTAGTATGCCACCTTAGTTAGTTGAGTTTGGTTTGAGACCCATATATAAGGTTCTTTTATTTCTATGTACTAAAGTTCTTTTGGCTTACACAACTAAGAAGAGGAAAACTATTTTCAGCCTCCACCTGTGTGTGTATTCCCCCATTGTGCAAGTGAGAAAGCTACAAGTGAGACTCCTTCCTTCTCTCCCACAATCTTGACATACACCACATACAGCTACAAAGAAATCACCATTTGAAGTTATTTATGGATATAGATTGCCTACACCTGTTGCATCATTATCAAACAAAATTCAGACTGTTGATGATATTGCTAACATGCATGCCACTATTTTTGATGAAGTTAAAGATATGATTGCCAAAGCCCAGCAATCATATACAAAAAAAGAAAATAAGAAAAGACAGGCCATGAATTTTAAAGTTGATGATTATGTTTGGTTACACATAGAAAAATGTAGATTACAAAGTGTAGATAAACGCCCAGTTGTGAAATTAGCACCTAGATTCTATGGACCATTCAAGATCATACACAAAATCAATGATAATGCATTTAAACTAGAACTACCACAACATTGGAAAATCCACAACACCTTCCATATCAGTTTATTACGACCCTTTAGAGGCCAATTACCTGTACACCCTGTCTATGAAAACCCTCCTTTATTAGATGATGAGACTGAAATCCTTGAGACTGAAACTATTATAGATACTGACTTTATGACCACTAGAACTAGTCGTAGATATTCTAGATATTTGGTCAAGTTTAAAAACCATCCTGTTGAAGAGGCCCAATGGATGCACGCTAGAGACTTAAATGATTTTCCCACTCTGTTAGCTCCACATTGAGCTAATAGCAATTGAGGACAATTGCTATCCCACCCTGGGGGTATGATGCCAGGAGGCATATTACACGGTGGATTCCGTGCCACAGTGCCACAATGGATTCCGTGAGGTTTTACGGTGGATTCCGTAAGATTTTATTACCGGGGCTCATACACAAAGTGGATTCTTTGTGCGAGAAGTCGATGGGAACGCCTATCCTTTTCGGGCGTTTTGTTAATTTTATGTGTACATGGGTGATTCCATAGCGGGTGATTCCGCAAAATACATATTTAATTAATAAACATTTATGAGTTTAGAGTGCACACTCGTGATAAATTAAGGTTAGGATTGATTTCTAACCAATTTATTTATATAGCTGAAGATTGCTAGGTATTCACTTTTGTTGGTTTAATTATATTATTTTACTAACGATTGTGAATGCTTCAGTTGATGTGTAGAGCAAGCAGTGGTGGCAGTGGAAAACATTGGAGGATAGTGTTTATTCAAATTATCGTCAATATTTTGATGGGCGCATACCTTAGGCATGGCGCCTATATTTGTTGCACTTATTTATCAAACCGCTTGATATTTATTTATTATTTTTGTATGCGTATGGGCGCACGATTTAGATATTTGTATTGGACATTGTATTTGGGTACCGCCTGACTTCTTGGGCGCCCATTAGCTTTAATTCTATTTGGCACAAAAGTAAACTCAAAAGCTAAAGCGTGCTATTTTGTAATTTGGGCTATTATTTGAGCTTGAAGATTATTAATATATGAAATACATGCTTTGTGGAGCGCTCACACAAGGCATGGGGGGAGATTGCACCCAATTGGTCTCTTGTTCATGTCGTGCAAGCTTTCTACATTGATTTGTGTGCAAAAAGTAGAGTTCTTTTGTTCTTGGGGACCTTCTGACGCTCACTACGTGCGCTTACGGCATCCGATTTGTGCACCAATTTTTAGCGTGACTAAACCCTAGCTAGCACTTTGAGGTGTTTGTTGTACTAACTATTTATGATTTTAAGAATCCCATGTGGGTTATGTCATTACAAGTGATTTAGCTAAATCGGTCTACTTGTCTTGCGACAAGAAACGATCTTTTCTTAGAGATGCAAATATTTGTCCTAAAAGGTGTAAATAGTTGCAAGACATCACATTACGTGCGAATATGCGATTCGTTGACTTTTTCCTTCTATGCAACTATAAAACGTAAAATGACCGTCTCTTTTCCTTGCCTAATCTATAATGATAGACAATTCATGGCTAACTCATATAAAAGCCTACGTTGAGTTTCAACAAGAATTATATCTATAACCCTTTGTTTGATGCATTGATTTCATGATTTAATATGAATGCATCTTTTTTTTTAAACAACTTCGATAAAGAAGTTCATGCATGATGAATGTCATAAGAGTATTGTTGTACTTAATCCATTCAGCGGCACTTAATCCGACTTAAAAATGCAAGCATCCTCACTTGCAACAGGTAAGTTCATGGTTTCCTTTTCATGCAATGCAATTCTTTGGACAATATTCTACCGGATGTTAACGATTATTTCCTACGAATCATATCTAGGAAACCATTGCCTAAATGCATTATGCGCTTGTTCTTTCTTGCGAGGAAGACAAGGATGCATTTAAACAAAATTTCATCCTTTTAACCTATGCAATATGCATTTAGGCTTGTCACTTCGATATGCCGGGTCCCAATCAAAATGAGCGATCCTCCTAAGCGTTGCAGACAACAAGGCTGCTTAATAAGCTAGTTGACTCCAAAGTAGGGTATGGTTCCAGAATTCCTTGGATTGTCTCCATGTCTCTGTACCTAGGTTGACAGATCTCATTCCAAGAGCAAAATGCATTACTTTGGTTCAAAAAGCGTGGCATAAGCTTTGAGCGTTCCCTTCAAGGTCCTTGCTTCCTGTTTGAAGAGCAATTCAACAACTTTTGATAGGTAACAAAATTTTGTTATTACAAGTATTTGAACAAAATCTCGTTGATTAGTATAGAAAGAATTTTTAATAACACTTGAAAAATTACAGATGTCATGTGCTTTGTGTCGTTTAAAAGGAGTATGACACTTTCAGAAAGGATTTTATCATAAATTTTTGTGTTTTCATAGAATTATTTCATAGTTCATGTTTCTCTTCTTGTTCTGCATCTTTTGACCGGTGAAACGCGAAATAGTGTCTCTGGTTTAGTGGTATTTTGCTAACTATTGCGTTTCACCGGTGAAATCTTCAAATAACTTTCGTTTTCAAGTAGTGTCCAGTGAAACGCGATTTCTTCATCGACTTTTGCCTTGGACACCTTGTTTTCGCGTTTCACCGGTCACTTAAAAAAATTCTCATTTTTTGATTTTTTGTCTTGAAAAATGCAATATTGGGGCCTCTTTCCATGGTTCCATCTTGTTTTATTGGACATTGTTGCCATTCTGCTTTGTTTTCAAGGATAAATCTTTTGTTGGTCAAGATGACAAAGAGAAAGCTATCTCTGGAAGGAATGGATGAGGAGGAGCTAATGGAGACTTCTTATGATAGGCTCTTTGATTTCTTACACACAACTAGAAATTCTTCCAAGTTTAGCTATATCAGGGAAATTTTCAATTTTCCTTTTGATTTGAAGGAGTTATTGGAGGACCTTGAAGATAAACTTAAGGAGTACATATATTTTTATGATAGACATGTGCAAGGTTTAGAAGTCAATGGATTTGTTCATTATAGTGATGTTATGGGAGCCAACCAGTACATCCAAGTCAACTTTGCTAGGCAAGTTCAACCTCATTGATGAGGAATTCAGGAAGAGAGAAACATGTTGCCCTTTCCACAGGTATCAACACCAATGCCTTCTGATCCACAAGGACGTTGGATTTATTGTGTATCTTCAGTACATGGAAAATTCTTCTCCAGATATAGACCAACAGGGAAAGCTAGAGGATATTGCAAGTATGGATAAGGAGGTCGAAGAGAAGGAGGAGATGTTCCAAGAAGATATTGAGAATCAACTTGTCCAAGGTTTTGATGTAGGTTTGTTCAAGAGTGACAATATCACAATGGTGGAAGAAAAGGAGATCGAGCCAAGTGCACAGGTTGATGAAGAAGGTCCTCTTGTATGTGTTCCAACATTTCCCACTTATCTTATCAACAAGAAGAGATATGTGTTGCTAAATGATATTCAACATCTTTTTGATCTTAGAGAAGATTATTGCTTAGCAATCCTTGTAGGTTGGGACAAAAATGATATGAATTTTATAGGTTATGAACAAGAACCACTAGCAAGTCTTGATGTTGATGGAGAGAATTTCCAAGACATCTCTATAGCCTTACATACATGTATTAATCAGATCGATAATACGAAAAGGGGGGGCTACCTACAGAAGAAGAGTTCTTGCAAGTCCAGAAGAAACTTCATATTGATGATGTAGGGTATGAAGAGAGATTGAAGTCTCCATCAGATGAGAAACCCAAGAGTTCAATAAATCTTTATGATGATAGTCTTCTCGAAGAAGATGAACACCCTAAGGTATGAAATATAATTCGAAGTTACCCATTGAGTTTATGTTAGACTTTATTATGCATTATAGATAAATATCTTATATCTTATACTGTTGTGGTTTGTTGTGTAGATTGAGATTGAAGATTTGGACAACTTTCTTGGAAGGGCCAAGGGCTCTAGGCCAATGAAGCTTGGGAAAAATCAAAGCCTTGGCCATTATATTGGAAACTTAAACAATCAAACAATTGTAATATATCATAGTAGATTGTCAAGCTCTCCAAGTCTACCAATGATGGCTTTGAGAGCTATCTCAAAGGTAATTGGATATCAAGTTTTCAGCAGAGGTTTGGACAAGATCATTTTACTGGAGAAGGAAGAAGCCATAAGAGTTTTTGGCTTCATGCCTGGATACAGTGGATCTAGAGCTGGATATTTTGGAGTTCTTGGCTCCTATTTGCTCTCTTATGTAGGAGATAGTAAGAATTTGAAGCTTCTTCCAGGCTATCGGAAACATGAGTTTTTGAAATACAGAGGTCTTATTGAGTGGGATGAAACAAAAGATTCCTCTAGAGGCCCTGTCAAGCTACCTGAAACCAAGGACTCCTCTGAAGGCCCTGTTGAGGTGCCTGAAACTAAGGACTCCTCTGCAGGCCCTGTTGAGGTGCCTGAAACTAAGGACTCTTCTACAACACAATCAGACTAGAAGATGCCAAAGATAAAGGGTTTCTTGAAACCCTGGTGCGCAGATCGGATATTGTACGCTCGCGTAGTGAATGCCGGAAGGTCCCCAAGAACAAAAGAACTCTACTTTTTGCACAAAACTCAAAAGCTAAAAGCCTGCTATTTTGTTATTTGGGTTGTTATTTGAGCTTGAAGATGATTAATACATAAAATACATGCTTTGTGGAGTGCTCACACAAGGCATGGGGGGAGATTGCACCCAATTGGTCTCTTGTTCATGTCGTGCATGCTTTTTACCTTGAGTTTTGTGCAAAAAGTAGAGTTCTTTTGTTCTTGGGGACCTTCCGGCATTCACTACGCAAGCGTACAGCATCCGATCTGCACACCAGTGGTATCAGAGCGAAGCTGAGATCAAGAGCTTCCAATCGCTACCCATCTTGTGCGAAGGCGGAGCTCCTGGAACGATCGAGCTCTACGGTCAATCTCGTCGCGAACGGTCGATACGGGTGGATTCCTGGCGATCAAGAACCTCTGTTTCCATCATCATATCGCGAAGGACCGGCCTGCAGCAGCGGAGGATCACTCCTACATCCTCTTCTTCAAGTCGTGGAGTTTCAGAGAGATAAGTCTTCTAATCCACAAGTTTAAAAGCTTAATCAAGCTTCAAAAGCTTAATAAGCTTAGCTTAAGCTTAAAAATCTTAAATCTTCCAATTCGTAAAAAAATGGCATCAGAAGAGGTCTCCGAAAATTCTGCCGGCTGAAAAAATGCCCCCCCCCAAAGTCGATGACGTTTTGCTGTCCTTTACTAAGGATATTACACTAAGTCTTCTAAGCTCCAAATCACATAAGCCTCACAAACTCTGCAAGTACTGCAAGTCTTCCAAGTTCAAGTTCTGCAAGTCTGATAAAGCAACCAAGTTCTGCAAGTCTTCGTACTCTGCAAGTCACATAAGTCTGCAACTCTGCAAGTCAGACAAGTCACCTGAAGTCAAAACTGACTTCTGTTCAAAACTCATAGAAGGGCTATTTCTGCGCAGAAACTCCGAACTGCAAAGCTATTCATTGGAAGGTATTCTTCGCATACGCAGGTTTGCTGAACCATTTTCAGCACACACAGAAAGATAAAACATAGATTTTTCAAAGATTACAAATCCCGCAATAGTCAAAGACGAAGATTGTGAAAGCCACACCCAAAAATATATAAGCCTTGTACACCCGATCTTGAGCTACGCTCATCCTACTAATTTGATTTTGAGAGTGTGAGGTCTTTTGAGTTTTGCAGGATGACGGAACCACATATGGATGATTTCATGGCTGAAGGCGATCTACCTGAACCTACAATGGAGCAAAAGTTGGACTTAATTATGATGTAATTGGATGAAGAACGACGAGCTACGCAAGAATACGGCATCCGATCTGCGCACCAAACCCATCTTTTCCCAACTCTTTGTTTGGTTTGTAACCATTCTGTAAATCTTTGCTTTGCGCAAGAATTTAAATGTCTATCTTTTCTTCTTTGGGTAACAATTTGTATAGTCCTTGCTAAAGATGATGTATTGCTTGATGTGGTTGTATCTTTAAGCTTGAATTTACGCTAGATTTGTCGATAGAACCATTGAAAGACCTCTAATAAATTGTTGGCTTTGTGTCTTCCACCTCCATGCCTTATGTGTTTGAAATATTTTGTTCTTGCTTGATAATGTGATTTTTCCATACCTTGGGTTGACCAGATAGATAGAGATCCATATTGTTTAATAAAGTATGGAGCATGGTTGTATAGAATATGCTGCATAGTCAACAAATAAAGAAAGTTATTAAAAAACATTATATGAGTTTGACAATGAAGAAACAAACATATATAAACTTCTTACCATATAGTGAGTAAAGTGTTGATCACCCCAAGTTTCTGTCATCGCCTTTTTGAAAAGGTTCAATTGGTTTTTAAAGTCTTTGAGATCATCATCATTCCATTCAGTCTTATCACAATAAAAAGACACTTTGTCTAGTGTTTCCAAACTTTAGCTTTTCTATTCCGAGCTTGTCCATTATCAGTGTGATCCTTAACTACATTATGTAGGGATTTCCACTGATTAAATTTAATAGTTGAGCCACCATTTCTTGAGTTTATCTTGCCAAGTCTCCCATGAAAGCCTAGAAACCTTCTAGCCTTCACTCCACCAATAGATGGTTTTTTTGGGACACAATTACCATCCTTAGACTTCTGAAGATCTGGTTCAATAACAACATTGCCACCATGCAAACCAATTGTAGAGAGAACTTTTTCAACCTTTGTTATAGCATCTATTCTAGTTGATAATGGCTTCAGCTTCCATGCAAATCCTATATAGAGATGAACAAGCTTTTCAATTATCTTGCAAAGTGCATGAAGTGTACAAATATGGGCATTCGCTAAAGGAATGTCCAAGAATGGTTTAAACTGTGGATCCTTATTGTGCCTAGAGGGAGCTCTATTCCAATTGCTTGAGTTTAACTCTGCAAGGAGATCTCGAGTTGGCTCCCTTTGATATATTATATATACATTTGAGTGCCTTTAGGTCACCAGCTATGTGCCACTCAATCCTATAGTTCCCAAATCCTTCAACAAATAGCTCTTCTCCTACTTGTTGCCTTTGAATAACATTAGGTATTGATGTTTGATGAAAAAACCAATATAATATATCAAAATTCTCAGTATCTACCTCCAATGCTCCTAGCCATCTCACTTTCATCAAGTTTAATCACAAATCTAGCTACTCCCTATGCCTCTGCTACTGACAAGTCATAAAATTTGATCATTAAGCATTGTAGGGTGGGCAAGTCAAGGAAAATATTGTTAAATTCATTTAATGTAACCTCCTTTTTCTTGCCCTTGAAGGTAGCCTTGATATGAAAAGGCTCACCTAGAATCCCCATTACTTTGTTATTAACTCTCTGTCTGATAGTCCTAACCATAAATGGCTTCGGAAGTATGCAATTGCATACCTATCCTTGCTTCATATTTGATTGTAAAAGCTGGAAAAGTTGCATATAAGCATCTCGACTGATACCAATACTATCCAGTGTCTTCTGTACTAACTCAGAATCCAAAGAATGATCATTTACAAATGACTCCAAGCATTGATTCTTTGCCTTTTTAAATTTCTTCTTCTCCAAAATATCCTTTGAAACTACTGAAGGAAGAAGATGATAATAAAATTGAGCTACTTTTAAAGAATCTCTTTCACTTGCATTTGGTTGTAGAAGAGATCTAAGCAAAATTAACATCACAAATCAATGCAAGTAATTTAAATAAAGCCATATTTAAGATTTTTCAAGTGAAAAAAAATATACCTTGCTGCTTGGATTCTTTTACCACAGCCTCCTCCTCCTCATTTGAGATTCTCAATATTTTTAAGAGCTCTTTGTTGATTTCGAAGGCCTAATAAAGTTTGCTTTCGTTGATAAGCTTTGATACGCTTTTCCAATGAATGAATTTTTTGTTGACAATCCTCTAGCTTTTGCAACAACTCTATATTGTGTTTTTTCAAAAGATGATTCTCTAGTCCAAGGATATCCTTTTCTGCAACAAGGTTAAGTGTATAACCTAAAAATCCATTGTAGCCATCACCAATAAACCTCATTAATGATGCGCTATTATAGAAAGGAGGAGTGCTATTTCTGCTAGGATCTTTGGGATATAGCTTTCCATCTAACCAAAGATCAATATTCTTCTTTCCTTCAAACCTCAGTATATGTTTCATAGACTCTGTAACCGTGATAGATTTTGTTCTCTTTCTTATTGGTTCATACTCACTATCCAACTCAATATGAAGATGATAGAGAGGTCTTTTATGAGAGCTACAGAGATCATTGGATGTTTGATCCATAGCTGAGTTACAGAGATCATTGGGTGATTGATCCATAGCTAAGGATATGATTAGAAGCAAGAACGAAAACAATGGAGGGAGGCAATCAAGTATCCACCAAAATTCAAATTGAATATTACTTTTCACTTTAATGAGGAGAGGTAAGATCTTCATTATGACAACCTTGCCAACTTTATGGCGACCTAGATTTCTAGGTTTGATGTGACCCACGGGAATATCACAACAATGACTTATTAACGAATTTTGATATTTTAACTTACCAAAATATAAACCTTTTAAAAATTCTATAAAATGATTTTATTTCTTAAATTGTTTTCTCTCTCTAGGATCTCTTACAGGGCATTTCGAGACCTCAAAACTCCCCTAATGTGGAGTAGTTTACCTTGGGTTATAAGGGAGTTGAGAAGAAAAAGAAGTCCATTTATAGTGCAAAATGGGAGGGCTTTGCACATTCACATCATAAATTTTGTATGCTTTTGAGGCTTGAACAACTGTGGTGGGGACAAAAGGACGCACCATAATAGTAAGACGCATCTAGATATTATCAAGGTATGGTTACATAAAAATGATATTTTCCATTGTTGTATGTATGCAAAACATGGGTGCTCCTGCACAAGGAGTATTCATACATCCCAATATATTCTCTTTGATACAGTCACTTTTACTTGCATTTAAAAGCTTGTGAAAGCATAGTAGAAGAACATAAGAGAGTAATTGTTAAGATCTTTAGGTTGGAGCTAATGGATATCAAATATTTTGCTAGGAAATGCATTGATGAGGATGCATGCTATATATGGTATGTAATAATTACATTTAAATGCAATGGATGGAATTTGAGAAAGAAATAGAGAATACACAACAAATATGACAAGAATAGAAATTTCTTTAATTTCAAACAAATTGATATAAAGATGGCTCTATCCACCCATGCACTTCCATTGTGAAGCTCAGATGGCAATCCCAAACAGATGATAAGCAAAGAGCATAGGGTAGTTGGAAGGACTCTGACTAGGTGAAAGATAGATTGATGATGGCTTTGGATGGGCTTTCCTTTTATAGTCCACAAACATAGTCTAATCGACATATCCAACCATATTATGAGCCTTCCCTAGTAGTCAATCAGGGAACATTTCCTTTATCATTCAGTCAAGAGCACTACCCCCCCCCGGGAGGCCACTAGCCCCCCTGAGACCCCCCAGCCTAGGGGCCACTTTGGCAACCCACAAACCCCAAAAGAGGGATCCTTGATAACTCCCACACCCCGCAACTCGATGAATTGTGCCTCAAGTTGCTACCATTATAACTACTTTATCTATTCCCATTTTGTGTTCCATGTGACTCTGCCTTTCTCTAGCATTGTGATTCTCCAATCTAAGAGAAAGTGTCCACAATCTTGAGAATTTTCAAAGTAGATTGATTCATTGTTGTTCCCTCTCTTTAATAGTTGGCTATTGTGCTGCAACTCTTCAAAAATATGTTGCACTTTGTGGAGAGCGCTTACACTCAACCACCAAGACCCACGACCTGCTTATTGTTTCAAGCATTTCAAGCAAGCTCTAATGGCTATCTCTCACCTAGCTAATGCATCTTCAAACCTACGAGTGTAGTGAGCTTACCTCGATGCCGAAATGAGTTGCCTCCTTCCTTGCACACATCGGTAGCTCTATGATCCTAGATGTTAGCTCAAGCATCCTCAAGCCTCCTCCATCAAGCTCCATCCACCATAGCTACGCACGTGCAAGAAAAGAGAAGAGAAGAGAAGAGGAGATGGTGAAGAGCTTCACCCTCTTCATCCCACACACTCACTCCCTCACACTCTCACACTCCCTCTCTCAAGAGCATGCACACAAGCAAGGTGAAGGGAAGAAGAGAGGACTCTTGTTAGCCACACACCAAAGAATGAGCTTCCATTCACTTTTTGAACTTTATATACAAGCCTTGAAATCCCATGGGTAGCCATTCCTTTTTACATGACCGGCTGTTGTGGCAAGGCCATTTTTCCTATTTCTCTCTTCTTGCCTCATGCCTTAAGCCCACACCCATCTATTCTTATACAAATGGCACACGAGGGAGCCTGGTACTCTTTTATAAGAGTTTTTAGAGTTTTAAGAGGTGCCTTCCATTTAAAATTACACTTTTTGTCTCAGCTTAGCTTTAGAGGCCATCTTTGCACCTTTGTTCTTTTTCTATCCTTTTTCACTCTTTGCTTCATATTTCTGCCATCTCGAATTGAAATTAGCATTTTCCCCCTTTGAGATGGCAAGTGCCAGTCCCATGGCACTTCGAGCTCTTTGTTGTGGAATGGTGGGCTCTGGGCAAGTGGCTGGTGGGGTGATGATAGGGCCACACGTGGACTTCGTTGGTTGGGAAGCTTTGGTAATGATTTGGATGGAGAACCCAAGGTATGTCGAGTGGATAATGGGAGCCTCCGAAGTTAGTGATTTGCAGCATCTTGTTGTACCTAAAAGGAGAAAGTTGAGAGCTAGATTTTGAGCCCAAGATGTGCCTAAAGTTTACCGAAAAATTCGAATTTCAAGGGAAAAAATTGTCTTCGTCCAAGGTGGCGGACGTAGTTGGGTCGATTTTAAGCAGCAAGCAAAAGATGAATTCCAAAAGCGCCTTAAAGATCATCCGAGCATCAGTTGTGGATTTTAGTAATTCTTTCGAGTGCCTGGACAAGTCAGAGCAGCTGCCTAGTAGTGCGAGACCTCAAGACGGATGTGCAGAAATTTTCGGCTCGCAGTTTGGACCTCGGACGCAGGAGATAGGCCAGAAAAAGGGCCAAAGAGCGAGAAGCTAAAGGGTGTGACCCTTAGGGGGCCCCTTTGGCCACAAAAATTTTCGCAACCGGAGGGGGAGGGGGGGGACCGTTTTTTTTCGGGTGGTGAAAAAAATGAAGGAGGAGGGATGCGCAATTGACGAAATGAAGAGGGGGGGGGGGGGGGGGCTCCATAGCCATAGGAGAGCCTCCATATACCCATATCATCGGAAGACAGCAGCAAACTGAAGATTTTTCATGCTTTCTATCGCCTGCCTTTGCCTGTCAAATGGCTGTCCGGTCAGGGAGATCAGAATCTAGCCTTTCTCTCTCCTCCTTCTCTCTTCTCTAAGTGATGGTTTGCATGCAAGGAATTAAGAAGAAGAGGGGCTGAAGGATGCTTGTCTGACTATGATCGGATTGCTCCAAGATGAAGAGGAGGTTGAGGAAAGAGGTTCAGCACTAAAGAATGGTTGCTGGTCCAGTCTATGGGCTGCCTGGAATAATTATTAAAAACCCGCAACATGCAAAATACGCGGTATGCTCCAATTTTACAAAGAAATTTGCTTGTTTTTGTTGTTTCATGGTCTAAATGTTGTTCATATGCGATGAATGTTTGTTTGAATCATGTTTGAGGGTTGCAACTATAAAAATGCAGAACCTGTAATGATTTATAGCTGTTATTAATTTTTTTAAAACCCGCAAAATGTCATTTTTAAATGGAAATTAGTGGGTTTTCCAATTTTGAGTTGGGAAAAAGGAGTGGACATGGGATAAAATCAAAGAAAATATTAAGTTTCATTCAAAATAATAATCCAACACAAATAAACCAGAAAATACCTATTTTACATGAATAATAAATAGCAAAAATAGCAAAAATTAGAGAAAATTAGGGTTTTTGCGCTAAAAAATATGGGAAAATAAGATTTATGTGCGTGAATGTTTGGCGAGGCTAAAGCATGAGGTCAAGCCTTAGTTTGACCTCATCCTTTGTGTTATAGTACGTGTTTATTATTTTTAACAGACAAACATGACACAAGACAACGATTTACACCTATGCAACGCAGTAACACCTAAACGGTGAGGGGGGGAGGAAGTTTGTGCGACGATCTAATTACTGAAAAGATACAAATTGTGATTTCCCTCTTTGTGCATAGCATTTAGGGATCATACCATAATTAAATATAGGCAACTAGTAGCACGGAAGTTCCGGTGCTAGTCTCTAAAGTAGCGCAGCACATAACGCTTAGTTAAAATTCATGAAAGGCCTATTTTTCACTTCTCACATGGCTGTTTTTTTTTTAAATCATAAAATGCATTGTTGAGTTAGGTCGCTGAGGCCGTTGGCTTCCCAGACTTGCTCAAACTGCTCTACAAAGCTGTATGGGTCATCGTGGGGTTGGTATTTGTCGAGCTGCTTTGTGACTATTGGGATTTTAGATTGGCTCTTAGAGCCTTGGGTTGCTTCCATCCCTGCTAGCAGTGAGGCACCAATGCTGCAGTACTTTGCTCTGCTGCGGTGTTGTCTAATAATCACTTCATAAGAAGCTCGCTCAGCATTAAGTCTCCTTCTAGGGATCTCTCATGATCCGTTCGATTTCTGCCGGCTAAGTTCAGCACCCGCTACACCTCACGCAACTTCATGCTTTGCCTTTGACTCCTGGTCTGCTGGTCTCTATTCTATGCAGCTATGCTTTGCAATGCGTTGAGAGCTAGCTTTCTCTCTTCCTCTAAGTCAGTGATGATAGCATATGCTATCCGGCCGCGGTGCTCATACCGGGCATGTGCATCGTAGTTGCTGACCAGTTGTGCTGAATAGCCTCTGGAAAGACGTCTAAGTCGAGTTCCTCGTTAGACCCGCGGTTTGAGCTTTCCTCTGCCATAGTCGAGCTCTCGTGCTTCGCCAAGCTATCGATCAGGTTGTCTCTGTTTGTGGGTTCTCTCCTATTCGTGGGTTCCTTGAGTGGCTTATCTGAGTGAGTTCCTTGACTTATTAAATATAGTCCTCAATTTACCTCCACTCAGTGCGTGTGTTCTTTCTAGTGCACTTGTGCTTAATCAGGCTTTCAGTTTTCCTTAAGTGCACTTCAAGTGTGAAAATTCAAGGTGAGTGCGACAAACAGCTTCTAAGCGTCTTACGCACCCTCCTTGCTTCGTTTTGGGCTTGATAGGCTTGTCGATCAATTCTTTGGCCATCTAGACTGATTTAGGGCTTTTCGGTCATGTTGCCTTGCCGTTTTTGGGTCCAATCAGGGTTTTATGGCTCAGCGGGGGTTGCCTCTAGGTCTTTAGGTTTCTAGGTATCGTGACAGCCCACTCAAACTGCTAAGCGGCTATGCCTTATGATCTTATCTATTCCGTGGCCAGAATCAGGTTCTGAGCATCAGGAGGGCTTACGACAATTTGCACTGCTAAGCTACAGCTGGGTCAGGTCAAATTTTTGAGAAATTGAGACAAACACACACTCAGCCCAACTGGTCCGAATTGCAGGGGTCGAGTGAGTGACTTGGACGGGCCGAATCGCACTGATCCGACTGCAAAAAGTTTTTCGCGGGCTGAGGTTCGAGTTGCATGACTCGGACATGCCAAGTCAAATGTTGGGCCGAGGGCCGAGTCGTGTCTTGGGCCGAGTTGACTTCGGGCCGAGTGTCGAGTTGGTCAAAGAGCCGAGTGCCGTCACTCAGACGGGCCGAGTGGACTATGGATCGAGGGCCGATTAGGGTTTTTGAGTCGAGGTCCGAATGGCTGGGTCCGAGAGCCAAGTCTCAAACTCGGCCTAACAAGGGCCGTTCTTCAAATGGGCCGAACACGGCACGACAAATGCCGCGCGATGACGATTTCGATAGAATCTCTCGAGTCAGGCAATCATTCTAAGCATAAACTTCCAGATCCCGGCTAGGATACCAAGGGAAGTGATTGGTATACCTAGGGTGAACGGTAGGCTCTCCGATGATGAGATCGAATCGAATCTTTGCGGTGGCTCTCTCTCTCTCTCTCATTGCAATGGTTTCAAATGAGCTCTCCCTTGGCCTCTTGGCTCTTAAACCCCCTCCTGGGAAAGGCTTTGATGCTCCCAATCACTCACTTGCCAACATTAAGCATCCCAAGCAAGCTTTTTGCCATTTTTTGCATGATTATGCCCTGTTTTGCCCTATTTTGCAACAGTAAACCCTACCCTTTCCCGATTCAATTTCCTAATCCTATCCTACACTAAATGCAATGAGAATCGAAAGCAACAAATTGAAATGATATCTTCCTATTTTTCAATCATCAAACAAACAAACTAATCCAAAATACTTACTTGTTTTGAAGATCAAAACACCCAACCTTCCTACTTATCTCAAGCTCTGTTTCGGGGATGAATCCCTTACTTCGATGCTCGATATGGGGTGTGCAAGCGCTCAAGCTTGAATCCGTTGGTCCCGGCAAAGGAACCAAAATGTGGGAGCTTTCGCTCAATCGCCAAAACACCCCCACAGACCGCTTATTGCTTCAAGGGTTCCAAGCGAGCTCTAATAGCTACCTCTCACATAGCCGACGCGCCATCAATCCTACGAGTGTGGTGAGCTTACCTTGATGCCGATATGAGTTGTCTTCTCTCTCGCACACACCGATAGCTCCACAATCCTAGATACTAGCTCAAGCATCCTCAAGCCTCCTCCATCTCCAAGCTCCATCCATCATAGCCACACGCGCAAGAGAAGAGAAGAGAAGAGAAGAGAATAGAAGAGAAGAGAAGAGAAGAGAAGAGAAGAGAAGAGAAGAAGAGAAGAGGAGATAGTGAAGAGCTTCACCCTCTTGATCCCTTACTCTCACACACTCACTCCCTCACACTCTCACACTCCCTCTCTCAAGAGCACACACAAGCAAGAAGAGGAGAAGAAGAGAAGAGCTCTTGTTAGCCACACACCAAGAATGAGCTTCCATTCACTTTTTGAACTTTATATATACAAACCCTAAAACCCCATGGATGCCCATCCCTTTTTACATGACCGGTCATTGTGGCAAGGTCCCTTTTGCTAATTCATTCTTCTTGCTTCATGCCCTAAGCCTATGCCCATCTATTCTTTTACAAGTGGCACAGGAGGGAGCCTGGCGCTCTTTTACAAGTGTTTTTGGAGTTTTTGAGGTGCCTTTTATTTAAAATTACGCTTTTGGCCCGTGCTTAGCTTTAGAGGCCGACTGCGTATCTTTGCTTCTCTTCCATTCTCTTCTCGCTTTTTCATTCCTTCTTCCACCTTCTTGGCTTGAGCATTCTTCCGCCTTCTTGGCTTGGGGTTAACAGGATGATATGCTGATAGCAGGGAAAGATCATGACGATCTAGAGGCTCTTAAGGCTTAGCTGAAGAAGAGCTTTGAGATGAAAGATCTATGACAGGCCTCTCACATACTTGGTATGTACATTAGACGCGACAGGCATCAGGGACTCCTCTACTTGTCACAGAGGGAGTACATTCATAAAGTCCTTGAGCACTTCCGCATGCAGGACGTAAAGCCTATTAGCTGTCCATTGCCTTCTTATGTGAAGGTATCACAGGCTGATTGTCCGCAGACAAATGAGAGAGGGCCGAGATGGCCAAGATTCCCTATGCATCTGTAGTGGGCAGTCTTATGTATGCCATGATAGCCACTCGTCCAAATATTGCCTTTGCAGTTGGTGTTGTGGTACGCTATATGGCTACACCTGGCAAGAAGCATTGGGATGCCATGAAAGGTATCATGAGGTACCTGAAGGGAACTGCAGATATGTGCATATGCTATGGTAGCCAGGATACAAGAGTCGTGGGGTACATTGACTCTTATTATGTAGGACATGCAGATAGTAGGAAGTCCACTTCCGGCTACGTATTCACCTATGCTGGAGGTGTTGTCTCTTGGATGTCCAGGGTGCAGAAATGCACGGCCCTTTCTACTACAAAGGCCAAGTATGTTGCAGCCATTGAGGCTTGCAAGGAGGCCATTTGGTTGGGTCGTTTGGTTGCTAACCTTGGTATTGATGCTATCCCTACACTGCATTTGGATTATATGAGTGCTATTTGTTAATGATGCGGGATCTAGAGTATGACACATGCGGTAGCTATGGAGGATGGAAGATAAAGACACAACTCATGTTGACATGACAATGTAGACAACTGTTACACAAGTGAATTAGGTTTCAAGATTGAGACTTGAACTCATAAACACAATCTTGTGTATGGACAACAATGACACAAAAACCTGACATAAGAGACAAGTACTATTGCATTATCATCATATGAAAGTGATAGTTCAAGTACATCATTATATAGAGTTCTTTGGTAGCACTTAACATCCACTGTGCATATGGGATTTTGTCTCTCTTCTTAGAATGGACTGCATCTTCCTAGCCTAGCTGTCCTATACAAAGGGACTAGAGTAGGTGTGATTGCAAGTATCTC
Organism: Lygodium microphyllum; assembly: GCF_053477565.2. Classification (NCBI taxonomy): domain Eukaryota; kingdom Viridiplantae; phylum Streptophyta; class Polypodiopsida; order Schizaeales; family Lygodiaceae; genus Lygodium; species Lygodium microphyllum. The sequence continues at coordinate 369,103 of NC_141161.1, read as the reverse complement.
AACACTATTTAGTTAGCCAAGAATCCGGTCTTCCATGCGAAGATGAAACACATTGAGGTGAGGTATCACTTCATACGTGGGGTCGTTGAGGACAAGTCTGTTGACCTTGTCAAGATCTTGACTGACCAAAATCCTGCAGATCTGCTCACGAAAAACCTCTCTACAGAGTGCCTTGTCTTCGTCAAGAGGTTGATGGGCGTGGGATGAGATGATGTCTTTCCTCATTCTGTTGTACATGTGTAAATGTTGTACTGTCTTTCTTTTCCTTTTTTCTTTTCGCTCCTCACTAGGGCAGATTCTCCTTTAAGTGGGAGGTTGTTGGGGGTAAAGGCGCCTCCGCCTAGCTGTCCGTGTATTACTACACTGACAGTCATCGCCATTGCACATTGCAGGTGGAGGGCGCCCGTCACCGGCACTTTATTCTTTATTCTTTTAGTGACAGTTTGAATAAAAGGAAGGGCCGGTCACACATTGTGACTGTTGGAGTTCCCATTTCTTGTCTCTCTCTTTCTTGCTCTTGCTCTCCTGCCATAGCTCTCGAGTGCAAGCTTCGATCCTTCTCACCTTTCAGTGTGCACAATAGAAGTACTAATACATCATGATGTAATTATAAGATATATACAAATAATTGAGAGAAGGGAGATGTGAATGTATACGGAGTGTGATATCGCTTGTGTATGTGTAATTCAACAACTAACATTGTGATATTATTATAAAAAATAATCAAACAATCTTAATGTAGTGATGTAAAGCAATTAAGAAGAGAGAACTACTAATGTGTTGCTAGAGAGAGAGAGAGAGAGAGAGAGAGAGAGAGAGAGGGGGAGAATCAATTGTGGTTCTGATGAGGAGGAGGAGAGTAAGATGTGATGGTGTAGATGGCGATGCTAGTGGTGGTAATGTTATTGAAGGTGAGTGAGATGTCAGGTGGTTGGTCCCCAACATATGAGGAGAGAGAGGAGAATTGGTTGTGGCTCTAATGAGGGGGAGAGTAAGATGTGGTGGTGGTGGTGTTGGTGGCAGTGCTAGTGGTGGTAGTGGTGGTGGCGGCAATGGAGGAGCATCATTGGTGCTTGATATATGCCCAAAGGAAAAAGAGGACCAAGTGGACTATGTGGAATAAAACATGAGATTGCCAAAAAAAGCTCGCTCAAAAGCTCGCTCCAAAAGCTCGCTTCTCGCATGCACTCCGAGACTACTTGTACTTGAAACTGCTTGATTCCATTGATAGGAATTTTTTTCACTTGCTTGTAATGGGGCTCTATCAGATGGTATGTTAGGATCAAGCAGCTCCACATTTGAGCTTGATGCAACGTCTATTCCCAAATTCAGCAAAGCATTCACCTTTTATAACCTCTCTAGTAGCCAAGCCTCCTATCGAGCAACTCGTTCCCTTGCACATTGGTCTCAAGCTTCACTTTGTTGTCTCCGTCTCTCCTCAGAACTCATCCACTATTAATGAAATAGCTATTACTATCATAATCCAAAATTTCACACGTTTTATTTAGAGCTCTAAAGTTAGGTTCTTGATTGCATGTGCGCTTAGAAGTTTAAGAATGATTGGTAACTCTGGGTCTATTTCTCCATAATGAAACTTTTCTTCTTGCTCAGGAATTAGGCCTAAAATTTCAGTGACCTCTCTAACATATTTTGTATCGAATGTAACTTTTAAACCTCTGGATACATGTATCCAAGGCAACACCTCATCCCATACCACTCATCTAAAAGTCCGATAAGCATTGCGATAATACCAATCAAAGTGGTACCACACACTAATTGTATTTATTTCAACTACATCTATTAGCCCAAAGTATATTGCTAATAAAACTATGGTTTGCACGCAATCGTTATAGCCCCAACTCCAGGAGTATAATTGTTCTAGGTCCACAGTTAAATGTGGGCAAAAATATTTTTCCCCCTCTAGTGTCTTTTGCCCAATCAAATATTCTCCTTTGGCAACCTTGGGGCAAATTCAGAAAATAGTCCATTAGAAAAGAGACCTCATATTCACTCATAAATACTTAGGATTTAAATATCCTAGTGAGATCAATCACCCATTCAAGTGCACTTGTCTTCCGGCAAATGCACCAAAAAATGACTGGCCAGAGACCAAGCCCCTTTTAATCAGGTTGTCAAGCCAACTCCTAAGAGTTGTTGCACTAGATAGGTGATTATTTTGCCACTAACTGCAATAACTCTATCTAGTCTTCCCCAATATTTATGACACTTCTCCGTAGTAGTCCAACTATTCTCATGAAAATATCTAGACCTCAGTAAGCTTACTTAGTCCTGCACTTCGCTTTTGTTTTAAACCTTCACAGCTATGTCTCGATACTGGACACTAGGATACTAAGTCCAGGATGTTTATCCCTTAGGGAATTGGTTTCAGGGTGCATAGATCCAATGGTTCTATTTGTACATCTTGATTTAAGCTCCTTTTAAGTTATTTCTTCTTCGCCTTTATATAATAAATTCATTTTATTATTTACTAATTAGCAAACATTCAAAACAATCAAGTAACATTCCACAAATCCATAAACTTTAATTTCCCTTTTAAACATATCCCCTCTCCATATTGTGCAATCCAGCGTTGCTATTAATATTTAAATAAATAATTCATTTTTATTTTCCAATGGTAACATCATTTCTCTCCTCTTCTTTAACTAAACATCAATCATGACAAAAACAAATTCGTTCCATACTCTTACATGTCCACATACACAATTCATTTTAATCCCAATGTCTCCCCTTAATTAATAAATTATCTCAGTGGCCCTCCACTCTTTATTTTCTTGATCGCTCAAGAAATTTTTATAGAAAATAAAATATAGAGTTCCAATTTAGATGCTGAGGCTTCCCCTCATCATGCCATTATATAAATCAATTGTTAATTTTGATATTGTTCAAGAATTTTTACGATTGCAAGTATTTCCTGTTAAGTTATTTGATTAATAAATCTTTAAAAAAAATATCAAACTTAGCAATAATCAAGAATTCTCTTGCATTCCGCTTTGTTGTCCTAGATGATATGACTCAGCACTTTGCGAACACTCTTAATTTGTATGAAGTCGGAAACATCATTTTTTAATAGATATTTTCTTAAAGAAACAACATTAAATAAATTTTCTATTTCCTTAACTTTAAGAAAATTTCATAAAACTTCAAAATCCATACTTTCAGCTTTTCCCTACAAACTAATTTTTTATTGAGCTAAAAATATGATTTCTATCAGTAAATACTATAATTTTCACTTAAAATAACTATTTTTATTTTTTAAAACATGTTAAATCCCTTCTGAAAATTTTGAAAAATTTTTAAAAGACTTTCAGTAGTATATACTTCATGAGGAAAAATAATATATCTCGTAATTGTTCAACTAGAGAGTTTATAAAAATTTATATATGCCATTTTAAAGTATTTTTAGTTGTTTGTTATTTTTAAATTATACAATCAGACATACATAAATGCTAACAATTATTTAGAGTTGAAAATCAAGTTTTAAGACATTTTATAAAAAATTCAAAACTAAGAAAATGATAACATCATATTACTTATTTGTATTAAACGGATTGAACACTTACTTGGAAACACGCAAGGTGAGATCTTGTCCTTGGAAGTACCGTCCAGCTAGGAAGTGGGGTCCATCTAGTCGTCTCAAACACAAGATCTTCACTTTTTCACTTCCTTGAAACTCCTCACTTATTGATTTACTTGTCACAATATGAATGGCCCTTAAGAGTTTAAAGCTATTAAGCTTTAATTAAAAGCTTAAACTGCATGGCTATGGCTTCTTCAACCTGGCGACGTCTAAATGAGGAGAAGGTAACTAATTCAATATCTTGCCCATCTCTCCACCAAACTGTGCTCGAGGTAGAGCAATTTGAAGAGGAGAAACTCTTCTATCAGCCTATAATCTCGGTCTACCCAAGTACATTGAGGCTCTATATTGATCACAAGGGAGAAATCATGGTGATGGAGGGGAAGAACCACAATTGGCATGAACTTGGAAGTTAATTTGAGTAGTATTGACTTCTCGATGCTGTCCCGGACCTTATTTTCTCTTAAATGGCACCAATGGGATGGCAATTGATGGCACCCTCCCCCTCTACCTCTCCTTTAGAATGGCGCGCCTGGAGAGTAGATGGTGCTTTCCTCCTCTACCTCTCTTTCAAAATGGTGCTCTATCTCAGAAGGATTCTCTCAATTTTGCAAACTGTCATGTTGATTCTTCTACATTTGATGATGATGATGGCAATGGCTCTATAGATAACACTTTTCAATTATGCGCCTACTATCCTTCTAAATGATGGCCGCCATGATTATTTTAATCATGCCTCTATCTCCCTTCTTCTCCCACACAATGGCGTCTCTGCCCCAATCTCCCTCTCCTCTACATTCGGCGCCATCGGAAAAGACGTCCCCCAAGATCCCATGCTCTCTTCTTCTTTGTGATTTGTTTAAATGGCCTCTTCCTCCCTCTTCTAATTTCCATTTTTTTATTTCTTCTCCCTCAATTCATTCTCTCTCCCCTCCCCCCCTCCCAAACCTCAAAAAGCTTAAACCTTCCAATCCCCCTTTTTCAACTTACCACCGATATAATGATCATCACACCTTCATCATGACAATATCAATGTTGTTGATGAAGAAGCAGTTGCAAGAGGATTTAATTCTTAACCATGCATGCTAGCTTTTGGAAAGTAATGTCTCCATAGGTAGGATCATGATGATTTAATAATTTCCTTGGAAGGTAGCATAACTTATGAAATTCCCCCCTTTAGATTAATATTAAGATATCATAGCTTCAAACCTTAAAATTGCACTTCTAGCATCCTCATCTCAACACCTGCCAAGACCTTGCCAAATCTAAAAATCCCTCGAAAACCTCTAATTTATAAGAAGGTCTTATCTTCTCTAGGTGATAACAATCCTTACGAGAAAATTTAAAATGGCCATGGCTAAGATTCACTAAGAAAGTCTATTAGGATTTTTCTATAACACCACCTTTCTCCCATACAAAAACTTCCTTGCACCGACATCTCCTCGCCAAACTGCAAAGATCGTCTTCCAAGGACAAAATCTTGACTGTATCTGTATAGAATTATTATAAAAAGACGGTAATAGTATCTTAGATGTATAAAATTTTAGCAAAAAAATTGGTAAGTATTGATATGTTTCTAGGTGTGGAGGACCCTACCATGGCTATAATATCGAACACAAACCAGGGCAAAAGAACCTTCAAATTCTATGAGTGGGCTGAGCCCATGATCCCAAAACTGCAAACATATCTCTTAAAAGAAACCATATCCATAATGATATAAAACAACACTGTCATCTTCATCACTTTCATCATTATCTTCCATAGCTTTTAGAAATAAAGAATGAAGAGAGAGAGAAAGAGAAAGAGGAGCAGAGCCAAATACAAATATTTTGCACAACCAAGAGAAGAGAACGTGTGTTCTAAGGAAAGAGAGGGAGAGAAAGAGACACACAACCACTCGTGTCCTCAATCCACCCTTTCACCCAAAAAGCACACCTCTCCATATTTTATTATTTCTTTGATTTTTTTTTGATACATTTGATATTATAAGACCTTTGGCCTTTGATTTTGAGTATTCCTACCATTTCCAAATGCATGCACGTAACACTTTTGTATATACCATTTATTTATGATGGTGGATGTGGATGTGGCCCCCTCATGTAAGTGTGTATTTTAGTGATTTTGAAACAATGTAAATGTTATCCCCTTTACCAAAAATGACATTATGATATATGCATGGAAATTTTTGTGCCTTGTTTTTATGCTTCTTTGGGTGTCATCATATTCCTCCCACACTAAAATGTGAAGCGTCCTCGTGAACCTTGTCAAAGAAGAACCACTGTCTAACACAAACACTTTCAAAATTGTTAGTAAAACAACTTTGATAACAAGGCCTAGCCATGGTAGGGTATAAGACTCCAAACCATGACCACCAGAGTAAGGGAACTCTTGCCTCGGTTACTCCCACACTAAAAAACTTGTATAATCTCCAAAAGATAGGGTTCTATCTTTCACAAGGAATCATGAGCACAACTCCTCCATTTCAATGGAGAAAGAAATAAAACTCCATCATGTAGCTCCAAAGGCACTTGAGAAAATAGGGTTTAATTGTATATGTAGCTTCATGTATCTTCTGATGTGGGGGTTTATCTTTATGTATCTTCTCATGGAGTATTTAATAGTGTTGTTACATATGAATGCAAAGTGAAAACTCTTGAAATCTTAGCTTTGAGAAAGTGGTAAAGAGTTGTCACTTTTGAAACCCGACTCCTTTGAAGGGAGCAGTTGGAGAGTCTTTGCCCAGGTTCTTCTCCTCCTTGATTTGATGCTAGGACAATAGATCAGAGCGGAAATGGATTGTTCCAAGTGGCAAAAGAGAGAAAATGATGTGATTTTTGAGCTTCAGGTAAAAATGGCTATGGAGTCACAGTTAGGGTTTCTTGGGGCAGCTTGGTTTTTTTGACATTAGAGGAGCTACACTTGAAAAAAAAATATTCATGAAAACGAAGCTCTCTTCATGCTCTACCAAAGCTCCATGATGATGGTCATGATTGATGCTAGATTTAAGCGTGCAGGGCGAACGAGAGCAGCAGACACATTTTTTGATAGTTCTCCACGTTTTCTTCAATGCTGGTCTCACAGTGCATCAATCTTGATAATTTTTGTGATAAAATGGAGTGCCTTGACTTGGGAAAGATCTTCATAAAAGGAAGCTCTGGGATATGTGCCTTTGTTGAAGAGATCTCAGCCCTCCAAGTCAGGTAGGTCTGTCCTGCAGGCTATGGCAGATACACAAGGCAGCAACTGTGAAGAATCACCATGCTGAGTTTGAAATGGCCAAATGTTGAGCTCTGAGATGACAAGGAGGAGCTCCAAGAGCAAGACAACACTTCTCCATAAGAAATCTTGTCAGGATCTCTTCTAGTTGAAGAGATCTAAGGGCCTGAAGTGGGATAGGTGTAGGATGGCTATGGCTGCCACAAGGTCAAATGGAGAGGAAGGAGTAGGAGATGAGCTCCTAGACTTAACCTAAGCTAGACTGAGCTCAAGCTTAGCTAGATGAGAGTAGAATGAAGTTGGAGGATTGCCATGCCCGACTGCTCTCTGATACCATGTTAAAATATGTAGGATCTAGAGCATGGAAAATGCAAAAGCTATGGAGGTTGAAAGAGGAAGAAGAAACTCATGAAGACATTGACCCTGATAAAGATAAATTGTCACACAAGTGAATTAGGTTCCAAGATTGAGACTTGGACTCATAAACACAATCTTCTGTATTGATAGTGATATATACAATTTACTCGAAAGAAAAGAGTGCTATCATTGCATTAGAAAAAGAGTGCAAGTACAATGCTTTATAGGAATTCAATGGTGGCACATTCTCCATAACATATGGGATTCTAGTTCTGAGCCCTCACTGCTCCTTACAAAGGGACTGAAATAGGTGTAATTACAAATATCTCAACAAGTAGGTGGTATTGGTAGGTGGAGATAGGTGGAAAGTGACCATGGTATTCAACAACCATGGTTTTAATAAACCATGCGCATATGACCTAGTCTAAGGCTTTATTTGTAGTTTGTTTTTTTTCCTTGTTTGTTCCAAACAAAGAGGCTATGCTAGATTTGGTTGCACATTTCTCAACACCCCTCCTCAATCACAACCAGAAAAGACACTGAGTATACAAAGGCTGTCATGAGTAGAACCTTGCTAAGTGTAGAGATGGAAGAAACAAAAAAGCTAAAGGCTGTTACAAGGCCTCACTAAGTGTATAGAGGTTGTAGTGTGCAGAGGTTACATGAGGAGTATAGGAGCTTATGGTGGGAACATTAAGCAAGTCCACATTTTTAACCTTTAAAAAAGTCTATTAAAAAATGAGCTACAAAAGAGGGACTAGTGAGTCCTATCCTTTTGTTCTTGGGGTTCTTCTTCTCCTTCTTCTTCAATGTTGTCTTCATTGTCACAACTCTATAGAAACAGAATTTGTATCCTTTTTCATTAATTTGTCTATATAATGATTTATTAAATTTATTTCCTTTGCACTAATTAGATATAAAGAAAAGTGCATTGGAGCTGGCCACACTGATGAGTGGTCACAGATTATGGTGGACCCACGCGGTGGGTTAGAGAAAAGATATTTCACACTTCCACCTATATGACCCGATTGGGTGCCTGTGACTAGAACTCACGCATATCAGGGTTAGACTCGCACACAAAAAGGATTGATGCCTTGAAGTGTGGGCTAGATCCACCAGAACAAACAGTTACAATCAACAAGATGGCATGATCATGAAATGCTTGTATAATGTGCATGTGTGGGCTGAAAGCTTGAAATGCACATTTCTTTGCATAGGAAAGTCACATGAAGATTCGGATACCATTTTTGCGATGTACACGGAAAAAGCTTTCATATGACACCCATATTGGGGGGTCCCTAAAATTTAGGAGCCTCGAATTAGCCTAAAAATGCTAGTCCTAAAAAATAGGGATGTCATTCTAAAAATAGTAAGTTCTGTACTCTGACTGTGCTTACTAAATTTGGTTGTTTCTATTCTTGACAGTATTCAACCCAAAAAGGAAGGCCATAGAGAAGAGACAAGTGTCAAGACACTTGTCACACAAGTTTCCAAGTGTCCCACCACTTGTCACATCTCATGACATGTGGCTGGACACTTGTCTTGTGCTACTCCACTTTCCCCTTTTGTACTAGCTCTTCCCTCTCCTATAAATAAGAGCTCGTTTTTCTTCATTCAACATCATTTTTCTTTGTTGTAAACTCATGTACAGCACCCACAGATAGCCAGAAACTGGCCCCATCCATCCCCATCATCATCCCCCACTTCTCCATTATCAAATTCCTCCATATTCCCTCTTCTATCACTGCTGTTTTACAGGACAGCAAGCCTGTAAATTCATTACAGCACCTCCTTCTTGAGCTCTTTCTTCCATTTTAGCTACAAGAAGCAAGCCCTATCCATGTACTGCTGATCAACGATGGAGAAAGGCTGAATTTCCCTTTTTCTTCTCTCATACTGTAAAGAAATCAGTTCTTATCATTGCATAATAGATAATGCATGTGTGTTTGTACATCTTTGCATGATCTTGTGAGAGTGAGAATTACTTCTTCTCACTCTCAGGTTGATTGTAATTGAGCTCTTCCCTAAGGGACTTGGGTTGAGCAGAAATACATTTCTTTTGGGGGGGGGGGGGGGGGGGGGGGTTGCCCATCTTCAACCCTCAATCTTGTCTCCATTACTTTTACATTTTCATGGCTGTAATTTTGTGAGTAATTTTCATTTTCAGCTTTAAGTGTTCATTCTCTTTTATATTAAATCTCGAAAACAAGCGAATATCATAATTGTTAAGCATACTACGTTGTTCGGGGCGTTTACAGTGGTATCAGAGCTTTGGCTCGGTCCTCACCCCCAACACTGGTAGTGCTTACAACTATAAGTTTGTTTGTTTTCAGCCCTTGCATTGAGTGCTTGAGCATATTTTTTTTCTTCTTTAGTCTCAATGGATCAATTGAGTGCTATCCTTCAAGCCATTCAAAGTCTTAGAGAGGAGAATCAGCAAATTCGTGAGCAACTTCTCAAACTAGAAAAAGTTGATAATCCCAAAGAATTCAAGGAAAGAAGCCCATCTACTTCAAGGAGACAAAGCCATACCAATGAAAAGAGCCGATCAAGAAGTCCAACTACTTCTGGCGCCTATTCTGATGGATCCTCTTCTAGTAATGAAGAGTCACACCCTTCTCGTGGAAGACCTCATCATCGTCAAAGGCGTCGACATTCTTCACCCTCGTCTCCATCTTCATCCCCATCAAGCACTTCATCATCTTCAACCTCAAGATCCGAGCATGGACGAAGGCATAAGAAGAAGAAGAAGACTAAGTCACTATCTCAACTTGAAAAGAAGATCAAGTTCAGTATGTATGATGGTTCCCGAAATCCTGATCTTCTTCTGAAGTTTATTCGTCAATTTCAAATTTTGTATGGTCGTGACAAGTATAAAGAAAAAGAAAAGATTAAGTTTGTAGCTTTACATTTAACCGACTTAGCCCATACTTGGTGGACGGGGTTGGAATATGATCATGCTGCCCCAAAATCATGGCGGTCCTTTGTTTGCCTGATACAAAGCCAATTTCTTCCTGTTCATTTCAAAAGAGATGTAAAAATGGAATGGGATTGGCTTTGGCAAAGGAAAAATGAGTCACTTGGTGACTATACCAAGAGATTTTGGGAGCTACTTTTGAAGGTCCAACATTTCAAGAAGATTAGCAGTTCGGAAAAGCTTAGGAAGTTTCAAGGAGGTTTGCATTTTAAACTTCGTACTGCTCTTAATCATTATCATTGTTCTAGTCTCAAGGAACTCATTGACCATGTTGAGACATGGGAAATGGAGCACAATGGCAACAAATCATTCCAAAAGAATGATAAGAAGAGAGTAGCTGATGATGAGGAGTATTCAGCCCCAAATGAAGGGCAAAAACAGTGGCAAAAGCAGCCATCAAATCAAAAGAAGATGAAGCCCTATGCACCTCCTAATGCTCCTCAATTTCGTTCCAAAGCAATTTTCCGAAGAAGAAAAGCAACGCTTCATGAAAGAAGGGAAGTGCTTTAAATGTGGACAAACATGCCACATAGCGAAGTAATGTCCAAACAAGGAACAAAGCAAGGTTTCTGATAACAAGCCTAAGTCGCCAGTGAAAATCAATGCTATCAGTGATGTAGTTGCAAACACAACTCACACTCTAGAGACGCGCAAATTATTAAAAGCTTGGGGACAGTTGCAAGGTAAGCAAGCACCATTCTTGATAGATCTTGGGGCGAATGAAAATATCATTTCCTTGCAATTAGCTAAAGAGCTTGGATTAAAGAATGAAGAGATGGACACTCCGGCAGAAGTTTGCCAAGCTTTAAATGCTGATGAAGGTGACACAGTGAAGACTGTGATACCCTACATTGGCAAGCTCAAGTTTCAAATTCAAGGCTACAGTGACAAAGATACCTTCTGTATCGGAGACCTTGATGGTTGCGATGTGATTCTTAGCATGCCCTGGAATCATAGAGTAGATTCAACCATCTTCTCTCAGAAAAAGAAGGTAGAACTCACCAACAAAGGCAAAAAGTACGAGATCCAAGCTGGAGTTTCTGGAGACACCATACCTATGGTAAGCCATATGCAAGTCTCTAGAGCAATTAAGGATTGTGTTCAATGTTGTCTGCTTTATGTCACTGATGTAAAAGATAATATGAATGCTCAAAACCAAGAGCAACTTCAGCTCTTGGAAAAGTATAAAGATTGTTTTTCGGAAGATATTCCTTATCAGCTTCCCCCAGAAAGGCCAGAAGACCATCATATTGATATTATCCCGGGCAGTTCTCCTCCTGATATAGCACCATACCGTGTGAGCCGTCCTCAACAAGAAGAAATCAGAAAGCAAGTTGAAGACCTACTCAACCGTGGACTAATTAGGCCAAGTAGCTCACCATTTTGTTCACCGGTTCTTCTTGTTCAAAAGAAAGATGGCACATTCAAGATGTGCATTGATTATCGAGCCCTCAACAAAATCACTGTGAAGAATCGATTTCCTATTCCCAGAATTGACGACATTTTGGATCGTCTAGGAGGCTCAAAGGTTTTCAGCCGCATTGATCTAAAGAGTGGTTATCATCAAATTAGGGTAATACCACAAGATGTACACAAAACTGCTTTCCGCACTTCATACGGTCTTTATGAATTCTTGGTGGTTCCTTTCGGATTAACCAATGCACCAGCCACCTTTAATCGAATGATGGAGTGCATCTTTAGAGAGCATCGACAATATGTCGGTACTTTCTTTGATGATATTCTTGTCTTTAGCAAGAATGAAGAGGAGCATCATCAACACTTGGAAATTGTTCTACAATTACTACAACAAAATCAACTCTTGGTAAATGGTAAAAAGAGTGAATTTTTCATGCATAAAATAAATTACCTTGGGCATGTCATCTCTTCTGAAGGGATTCAGATGGATCCTGAAAAGATCAGGATAATCCAAGAATGGCCTCATCTTCGTAATGTACATGAGGTGCGATCGTTTCTTGGCTTATGTTCTTATTACCGCCGCTTCATCAAGCATTTTGCACATATGGCTTCTCCACTTCATGACCTTACAAAGAAGAAGATCTCTTTCCAATGGAAGGAAAAAGAGAAGGCAGCCTTCACAAAGTTGAAAACAGCTCTTACTTCTAGACCTGTTCTTATCATTCCAGATCTGGTGAAACCATTTGTGGTGGAAGCAGATGCTTGCGGTGATTGTATTGGTGCAGTGCTAAATCAAGAAGGCCATGCCGTAGCCTTTGAAAGCCGCTGTTTAAATGATGTGGAGAAAAGGTATGACATTTATGAAAAGGAGCTCTTAGCAGTGGTTCATGCTTTAAAGATATGGAAACATTATCTTTTAGGCAATGAATTCCTTATTAAAACCGATCATCAAAGCTTGAAGTATCAAGACTCAAAAGCATTTGCAGGAGAAACATGCAAGATGGGAAAATTTCTTGTCTATGTTTCATTTTCAAATTATGTACACTCCAGGGAAACAAATGTAGTTGCTGATGCACTTTCTAGAGTGCCTCGCATTGCAACTATTACAGTGGCTCATCATGAAGATTTTCAAACGATGAAGAATACTTATGATGAAGATACTGATTTTGCAACAATTTGGTCAAATTTACAGCAAGGAGGTTCTCATCCGGATTATTCCATCAAAGACGGTTACCTTCTCATGAACGATCACCTTTGTGTCACTCTTCCTGTTCGACAAAAGGTGCTTAAAGAAAGTCATGAACCCCCTTATGCAGGGCATAGAGGGAGGGCAGCCACTCTAAGTGCAATTGAGCGCTACTTTTATTGGCCAACATTACAAAAAGATACACATAACTTCATTGAGGCTTGTCTGGTATGCCAAAAATCCAAATATGATAGGCAGAAGATTCCAGGATTGTTGCAACCTCTTCCAGTGCCCAAAGATCCATGGGAATCTATCACAATGGATTTCATCTCAGGTATTCCAAGAACACCTCAAGGTCATGATATGATTTGGGTCATAATTGATAGATTCAGCAAACAATCACATTTTATTCCATGTCATAAAACATTGAAATCCGCACAAGCTGCAAGACTTTTCATTCAACATATCTTTAGATTACATGGTATGCCTTCTGAGATCATTTCAGATAGAGACTCCAAATTCACAAGTAACTTTTGGCGTGCTTTATTTGAGAATTTGGGAACCACTTTAAAGTTCTCCTCAGCTTTTCATCCTCAAACTGACGGCCAAACAGAGGTGATGAATCTCACTCTTTTGGATATGTTGAAAGCTTATGTTAGTGAACATAAGTCACAATGGGAGAAATATCTTCCATTATTGGAGTTTGCTTACAACAATACAGTGCACTCATCCACAGGGAAAGCTCCAAATGAAATAGTACAGGGTAAAGTGATTCCTCCTCCAATTATTCGCACTAAAGATAAGATTTTTGCTGTTGATGAGTTTGCTTCAGATTTAAAAACCGCAATGGATCAAGTTCGAGCCACTATCAAAGTTGCCCAAGAGCGACAAAAGAAGCAAGCAGATAAACGAAGAAGACCTTTAGCTTTTGAAAAAGGTCAATATGTCTTGCTAAAGTTTGATAAAAGCAGGCTCAAACAAGGTTCTGGTCAAAATTCATCTTTTCCAAAGCTCTCCAGTAGATACTTTGGACCCTTCAAAGTGATTGAGAAAATAAATGAAGTTTCTTATCGACTTGAGCTTCCTACTCATTGGAAAATACACAATGCTTTTCATGTAAGTTTGCTAAAACCTTACATAGGACCAGAACCAAAGGAACCCATTACTGAAGATCCCCTAGAAGTTGAAGAAACAGAGCAACTCTTGGAACCTGAAAAGATTTTGTTTCTCAAGGATCAAACCACGAGAAGTGGCCTTGTGACACGAATATTCTTACTAAAATTCAAGAATCTACCCACAACATATGCATAGTGGGTAGATGAAAAATTCATGAACAGCTGAGGACAGCTGAATAAAAGCCAGAGGGCTGTCACAACTCTATAGAAACAGAATTTGTATCCTTTTTCATTAATTTGTCTATATAATGATTTATTAAATTTATTTCCTTTGCACTAATTAGATATAAAGAAAAGTGCATTGGAGCTGGCCACTGATGAGTGGTCATAGGTTATGGTGGACCCACGCGGTGGGTTAGAGAAAAGATAGTTCACACTTCCACCTATATGACCCGATTGGGCGCGTGTGACTAGAACTCACACATATCAGGGTTAGACTCGCACACAGAAAGGATTGATGCCTTGAAGTGTGGACTAGATCCACCAGAACAAACAGTTACAATCAACAAGATGGCATGATCATGAAATGCTTGTATAATGTGCATGTGTGGGCTGAGAGCTTGAAATGCACATTTCTTTGCATAGGAAAGTCACATGAAGATTCGGATACCATTTTTGCGATGTACACGGAAAAAGCTTTCATATGACACCCATATTGGGGGGGTCCCTAAAATTTAGGAGCCTCGAATTAGCCTAAAAATGCTAGTCCTAAAAAATAGGGATGTCATTCTAAAAATAGTAAGTTCTGTACTCTGACTGTGCTTACTAAATTTGGTTGTTTCTATTCTTGACAGTATTCAACCCAAAAAGGAAGGCCATAGAGAAGAGACAAGTGTCAAGACACTTGTCACACAAGTTTCCAAGTGTCCCACCACTTGTCACATCTCATGACATGTGGCTGGACACTTGTCTTGTGCTACTCCACTTTCCCCTTTTGTACTAGCTCTCCCCTCTCCTATAAATAAGAGCTCGTTTTTCTTCATTCAACATCATTTTTCTTTGTTGTAAACTCATGTACAACACCCACAGATAGCCAGAAACTGGCCCCATCCATCCCCATCATCATCCCCCACTTCTCCATTATCAAATTCCTCCATATTCCCTCTTCTATCACTGCTGTTTTACAGGACAGCAAGCCTGTAAATTCATTACAGCACCTCCTTCTTGAGCTCTTTCTTCCATTTTAGCTACAAGAAGCAATCCCTATCCATGTACTGCTGATCAACGATGGAGAAAGGCTGAATTTCCCTTTTTCTTCTCTCATAATGTAACGAAATCAGTTCTTATCATTGCATAATAGATAATGCATGTGTGTTTGTACGTCTTTGCATGATCTTGTGAGAGTGAGAATTACTTCTTCTCACTCTCAGGTTGATTGTAATTGAGCTCTTCCCTAAGGGACTTGGGTTGAGCAGAAATGCATTCCTTCGGGGGGGGGGGGGGGGGGGGGGGGGGGGGGGTTGCCCATCTTCAACCCTCAATCTTGTCTCCATTACTTTTACATTTTCATGGCTGTAATTTTGTGAGTAATTTTCATTTTCAGGTTTAAGTGTTCATTCTCTTTTATATTAAATCTCGAAAACAAGCGAATATCATAATTGTTAAGCATACTACGTTGTTCGGGGCGTTTACATTCATCCTGTAGCAAGATATACTCGTTGAGACCTTTTCTTAGCATAGCAAAATTTCTCAATATGCCCAATTTTCTTACAAAAATCACAAACTACGCTCTTCTTCCCTTTCACATAGAGGAGTTGTTGGTCTCCTCTTGGTGGGATGCTTGTTTCTCCCTTGTTCTTGATCTTCGTTTCCTCTTCCAGGAGAGAGGCTTTGATGTCCACAAGTTTCGGCTTTGGCATGTTGATTAATGTGGTAGACACATTATCAAACTCAGGTGGAAGACTTTTGAGAAGCACTCCAATGCAAATGTCTTCATCCATCTTCAAGTTGATTTCTAAAGTTGTGTCAACAAGCTTTCCATATAATTCAAATGAATTGCAAGTGACATATTACTTTGCATGTAAAGACTAAAAAATTCAATGAGTAAACCATATTTTGAGGATTTGGAATGAGCTCCAAATAAGGTTTCTAATTGATCCCATGCCGTGTAAGAGGTTTCACAATCATACATGATGAATGTAGCTATGAAGTTCGAGCTTGATAATAGCTTGAGCCTTATCATCATTTTTATCCCATACGACTGAAAGTGTAGCTTTCCTTGGTTTCTTCTCTTGACCACTTGTGATTGACCACAAGCCTTTCTTCATTAGAATCAGTTTGATCCTAGTTTGCCATGTATGGAATCCAACATCATTGAATTGGGATGTCAGAGAGTCCTTGCCCATTTTGAGATTGCAAGATTAGCAATAAATCAGCTCCAAAAAATTCAAATTTCAGTTGAGCACAAGTGCTAAGAAGCACTAGGTGATTAGTATCAAGAGATACTAGGTGATTGTTACGCCCTTGAACTTGGAATCTTTAAGATCTTGCAAATCCAAGTCCGAGTCTTCCCCTCCTTGATTTGATGCTAGAGTTGCAAAAAGGAACTAAGAATAGTCCAGTATAAGTGTTGAATTTGAGTGTGTCAAAGGACACAGGAGGATTAGTGTTAATCAACACTAGTATTAAGAGATACAATGTAGTTGGCACTTGATTTTGAATCTTCTTCTTGCTGATTTGAAGTGGTAACTGAGCTGGAAAATCAGTGTTGTAGTAGATCAGAGGGCCACTAACATTACTGAGCAAAAGGAAGTAGGAAAATGAAGAAAAAATTGAGCTTTGAGGTTGATGGCTATGGAGTCTGTATTAGGGTTTCTAGGGGCAGCCTGGTTTTTCAGCTCCTATGAAGTAAATACTTGATCATTTTCAAAACTTTCTTGATAGAAATGAAGCTTAAGAGATATGATATCAAAGCCCTATGATGCTCGTCAGCATTGTGATGTGTGCAGGCAGATTGAACTGTACAAACAACAGAGGACGTAGAAAACAACAACGACTAAGTAAAGGCACAATGCTGGAGCGTGGAGTCAGCAATGTTGGGCTTTGATGTGGATAGAAGTGCCCTGAGTCAGGAAGTATTTTCCTAGAAGAAACCACGAGCTAAAACGGCCTGGAGAGGGAGATTTGAGTCCTCCTTTGAAGGTGGGTAGCTATGGAGGTAGGTGAGAGATTCATGGGAAAGTGGAGGGAGCCAGAAATTCAAACTGGAATGACTCAATTAGTGGCTTGATGACTCATTAACTTAAAACCTGCTCTGATACCATGTTAAAATATTGAGAATGTATGCTACAGAGGATCATTGAGGAGCAAATAGACAATCATAATGAGGCAAAAGCATTGACAAAGAAGAACAACTAATATTATCCAAGCATAATGCAAGTACAGCTAATTGATAATGAGACTGATGGAATGAGTGTGGGGATGAGTGCCTTTTATAGGCTTACAATAGGTGGTATTGGTAGGTGGAGATAGGTGGAAAGTGACCATGGTATTCAACAACTGTGGTTTTAATAAACCATGCATACATGACCTAGTCTAAGGCTTTATTTGCAGTCTTTTTTTTTTGCCTTGTTTGTTCCAATCAAAGAGGCTATGGTGGATGTGATTGCACATTTCTCAACAGTTAATTCCTAGCCCACATGGTAGAAAGGCTCTTCACAACCCCTACAAATCATGAAGATTAAATACTTAGGTTCTTAAAGAGAGACTATGGTTTCATAGAGCTTTGATGATATACAAGTATTTGAGTTAGAGAACCTAGGGTTCTCAAGAAAAGAAAGTCACAATTCTATTGAAGGATATTATAAAAACAACCAAAGGATCATAATCTCTTCAAGGGCTAGATGCTAATGCCTTTTTCATAAGTCATGGCAACTTCATAAGAAAATGGAACCTTAGATTGGAAGGACAATACCTAGGACAAGTTCCAAGTTGCATAAATTGCATCTCAAATGTTTTTTTAATTCATTGGAAAATATTTTTTATGCTTGTGTATTCTAATTAGGATTTATGATAAACTAGCTCGAGCTACAATGCATGCTACACCTCCCCCACAACTAGTCATGGGAACCCTTCACCAAGGGACTAAACTTGTCCACTCTCTAGGACTAGCTCTAGATGCAAGAGATCTCTCCATACGGATTATACATTAACTAAGAGATGCCAAGGGTGTGAGGGAGGCTATGGATGTACATCCCCTGGATATAAAGAACTGTCTAAACCCTATGAGCTAATATGGTTCTCCCACAAGGCCATGATACTAGTTGAGGGTGGATTGGTAGTATCACTTTAGGGAGAAGTCATGCACATGGTTGAATTGATGTGATAAAGCTACACTTTGAAATAAAGATTAGTTTTTTGAAAAGATTATCTTCAAATTGTTTTTGTGTTATGATGACTAACTTGTGTGAGTGAATCTTGTGCCTAATGGATTAAATAAGGAGATTATATTTATATCTTGCATTAAATATGCTAAATAATTAGAAAAAAAAGAAATTCCATCAAAAAGGAAATCTGAAGAGGAGATTCATAATGGATCCATTCTATGGTAGAGTGGTCTTGGTAAGCCAAAAGGTTTCCCCTCAAGGGCGATAGATTAAGAAGAACTAAGAAGAGTCAAATGATGATCCTCCTAAGAAATATCGATAGATCTTGACCTAATCTCATTTTAGAGGACTGAGGCAATACTTTACCTTACAACAAGTAGAGGGCTCCACATGCTAGCTCCCCCTTGTTTCTCACTCTCTTTGAACCATGCACGACACATGCCTACTCAAATTCCAATTAAATTAGTGTAAGCAATTTCCCATTAATGGTGTTAGATAAATTATTAGGTGATCTTAGCATAAAATAGAAACATGATTTTCAGGTCGATCCTCATGGGGATGGTATAGATCTTCCCTTGCAAGGTAGAATCAAGCAACCCTAGGTAGCAAAGTCCATGATATTCCAAGTGAGTTTCGAAAAGCATCACCTAGGTCTATCTCTTGATGGGCTACCAAAATGATATCCTCAAGGGAGCATTAGATAGGCACTTTGCACATGGTATCCGAGCAAAATAGAAATTTTAGTAAATAAATCTTAGGTAAGATTGTTTGCAATTCCGTTTAAGGAGAATTTGAGTTTAATGACCCTTATGAAAATGGCCTACCACTAGTTAATGGTAAAAATTTTCCAAAGTGATGAAGGTTGGTAAAGATTGACTATGTTCATGTCAACATTCACTCTCTAAACTTCAACAAGAGAGATCAATTTGTTCTTACTTTGGATAAAATTTACAACCCATCTTTAGTGTATTCTAAAAGATATTGGACACGTGTGATGGCATGTATTCCTTCATTAATACCAATCATCTCGCCTGCATCCATACAAGCCTGAAGTAGATCCAATGCATGGAAAGTCTCAAGGTTGTTTACTTATTTAATTTTGAAGAATCTAGATCAAACCCTATCCTCCAAATAGATGGATGGGGAATTGCTAAGGTCACTCTCACACCCAAAATTATTGTAAAGAAGGTTGCCCCCCAACCTTCTTGCTGAATATCAAACCTTAGATGTCTATGTTGAACCTCTTATTTCAAAAACCTTTGATGTATCTGACTTCCATGGATAAAGCCTTGCAGTCAAAATAATCCCTACTTTGATATGAATAATCTCTACCTTCATGTATCATTTTTTGGTCTATGTCAACTATGGTTAATAAAGATGTCTTTAGTGTTCCTTCCATTTGTGCATCATTGTGTGAGATTAATATTTTCCTAACATGCTATAAAAAAGTATCTAAAAAATGTGTGTTCAAAGGGTATTAAGAAATACCCTTTCTCTTTACATGTTATAAGGCCATAAAATGACCCCCTTTTAACAAAATACCATTTCCTTTGAGCTCACATGGTATTTTACATGTTCTACAAGGTGGATTCCCCAAGTGATGAACTCAAAGACTTAAAGCCTTAACTTTAAGGCTATACAATAGCCTTAAGAAAAAGGCTAGTAAATTTTCTTTTTGGGACTATTCACCTTATTAACATTCTCGTTAACATTGCATGTCTACACATGCGTGCACACACACACACACACACACACACATTGTGTGTGTGTGTGTGTGTGTGTGAACTAAGAAAAAGGAACCCCAAGGACATCAACATTCCTACAGGCCTTCATCTTCTCTTCTCTCCCTCATACTCCTCATCACTATTCTAGGAATCTCATTATTTTCCATTACTCTCTACAATCCCACCCGACAAACTCCCCTACTTCCATATCAGAAATGCCATATTCACTCAATCCCTAATCCATAAATTAGTGTGTTTATGTACTCCATATTCTCTCCCAAAATCCATAAGAAGAATCACTCTTCAAAACTTTGAGAAATCTAAATAATTTCATACTAACTAGGTTAACCTAGCCATATCATCCATCAACCCTTGCAATCACTTGCATGTAAAAGCTTCAGCTTTAAAGTGTTCAAGTTTCAAGTCTAACACAAACAGGTTTAGGAATGAGACGTGTGAGGAAGCTATAGAGCTTGTGGATGATGAGCCCCAAAGTAAAGATACATGGGATTAGGATAGTAGATAATGTGTGTGAAAAGCCAGGCTTAGATTATACTCATAATTTAATATCTCAATTAGTAAACGAGTTGTAAATTCTTAATTAACTAAGTTACGCATGTTCTATAACCACCATGACTATATTATATAACCACCAAGATTTCGAACACCCTATGGTGCTCCCTGAAAGAAATGAGAGAGAGAAATGGATAAGGACCAAGCCAAAAGGGTAGCAGACATACTCCCTGCTGTTCAATTCATTATCATCCATAGTCAACTGTATGTACAACACACCAAACATACAAAATCAAAGTAACCTAGATGTAACCATGGTTGAGTCAGTGTGACCCAACCTTATTCAACTAAGGTTACCAATTGAACCAAGGTTCATGAGCTTGACTCTCAACACTCCCCCTCAAGCTCAAGTGTAGATACTTCACTCCAAGTAGCTCTCTGAAATGCACAAACTTATCTTTACCCAATGACTTGGTAAAGATATCTACAACTTGGTCTTCTATCCTCACATGGACCAAATCAATGTCACCTGTAATCACTTTTTCTCTAATAAAGTGATAGTGTACCTCAATGTGCTTAGTCCTAGCATGATAGACATGTTTACTAGCTAGGAGCACACTACTCATATTGTCACAATAGAGTGTGACTGGCATGACTTCCTACATGCCCAAATCATCAAGAAGCTTCTTGAGCCATGCTACCTCATATGCAGCTAGTGCAATACCTCTATACTATGCCTCAGTACTAGAGAGTGCAACTGTAGGTTCTTCTTACTGCTCCAACTGACCATACTACTACCAAGGGAAAATGCATACCCACTAGTAGATCTCCTATCATAGGAACCTACTACCTAGTCAGCATCTATATATCCTGTAAGCTCCAAAGGCTTACCATGCTCATAGAATAGACCATAATCTGATGTAACCTTCACATGTCTCAAGATCCTCCTCACTACATCCAAGTGAGGCTTCATAGGCTTGTGCATGAAATGGCTAATCAGTCCAATTGAATAGCTAAGGTTCAATCTAGTAATGGTAAGGTAAATCAGGCTACCCACCATTTGTCTATACATAGTGACCTTCTCAATCTCATGCCCAACATCTGCAAGTAGCTTAACATTTTGCTCCAATGGAGTGCTCAAAGACTTGCAATCCAACATACCATACTTGGTTAACATGTCTTGTGCATATTGATTTTGCGACACCCAAGTACCATGAGGTGTGGAGACAACCTCAATCCCAAGGGAATACTTCAGTTCACCCAAATCTTTGACTTGAAATTCAGCATGTAACATTTCCTTGATCTCTCCAATTCCCGTGATATCATTACCTGTAATGATCAAGTCATCCACATAGATGACTAATATCACATAACCAGCCCTTGTCTATTTGTGAATAGGCTATGATCAACCTTGCCCATAGTGAAACCAAGTTTTTGTAAGTATGCACTTATCTTAGCATTCCAAGTTTTAGGTGCTTGCTTTAGCCCATACAATGCTTTCTACAGTCTACACACATATGTAGAAAAATCTGGATGTACAAAGCCTTCGGGTTGATCCATGTATAATTCCTAAACAAAATCACCATCGAGGAAAGAATTCTTCACATCCATTTGATACATACTTGTTAACCCCAAGTCAAGAAGGAGGAAAAATGAATGAAAAAGTGGGAAGAGAATGGAAAAAGAGCAAAGACACACAGGCAGTCTCTAAAGCTAAGCTGGGGCCAAAGGCATAATTTGAAATGAAAGGCGCCTCAAAAAACTCCAAAAGCTCATGTAAAAGAGTGCCAGGCTCCCTCCTGTGCCAATTGTAAAATATTAGACGGGTGTAGGCTAGAGGCATAAGGCTAGAAGAGGGAAATAGAGAAAGGACCTTGCCACAATGGTCAGTCATGTAAAAAAAGGGGAAGCTCATTCTTTGGTGTGTGGCTAACAAGAGCTCTCTTCTTCTTCTTCTCTTCTTCTCTTCTCCTTGCTTGTGTGTGCTCTTGAGAGAGGGAGTGTGAGAGTGTGAGAGAGTGAGTGTGTGGGAGTGAGGGATCAAGAGGGTGAAGCTCTTCACCATCTCCTCTTCTCTTCTTCTCTTCTCTTCTCTTCTCTTCTCTTCTCTTCTCTTCTCTTCTCTTCTCTTCTCTTCTCTTCTCTTCTCTTCTCTTCTCTTCTCTTCTCTTCTCTTGCGCGTGTGGCTATGGTGAATGGAGCTTGGAGATGGAGGAGGCTTGAGGATGGTTGAGCTAGCATCTAGGATCTTGGAGCTACCAGCGTGTATGAGAGAGAAGGCAGCTCATATCGGCATCAAGATAAGCTCACTACACTCGTAGGATCGACGACACGTCGGCTAGGTTAGAGATAGCCATTAGAGCTCGCTTGGAACACTTGAAACAATAAGTGGGATTCATCCCCGAAATGGAGCTTGAGATAGGTAGGAAGTTTGCATGTTTTGATCTTCGAAACAAGTAAGTATTTTGGATTAGTTTATTTGTTTGATGATTGGAAAACATGGAGAAATCATTTCAGTTTGTTGCTTTCAATTCTTGTTGCATTTAGCATAGGATAGGATTAGGAAATCGAATCGGGAAAGGGTAGGGTTTACTATTGCAAAACAAGGCAACACAGGGCATAAATCATTCAAAAAATGGCAAAAAGCTTGCTTGGGATGCTTAATGTCGGCAATGAGTGATTGGGAGCATTAAAAACTTACCCGGGAGGGGGTTTAAGAGCCAAGAGGCCAAGGGAGGGCTCATTTGCAACCATTGCACGGAGAGAGAGAGAGAGAGAGAGAGAGAGAGAGAACCCCCGCGAAGATTCGATTCGATCTCGTTATCGGAGAGCCTATCACTCACCTCAGGTATACCAATCACTTCTCTTGGCACCTTAGTTAGGATCTGGAAGTTTGTGCTTGGAGTAATTGTCTAAATCATGAGATTTGATCGAAATCGTCATCGCGTGGCATTCGTCGCACTGCGTTCCGCCTGTTCGAGCGGCCGTTTTTGGGCCGAGTCCCAGACTCGGCCCTCGACCCTTGCCATTTGGCTGGCTTGACCCGAAAACCCTAATTGGCCCTCGGCCCATAGTCTACTTGGCCCATTCGAGTGACGACACTCGGCCCCTTGACCAACTCGGCCCTTGGCCCAAGACCCGACTCGGCCCTCGACCTATCCGAGTGACGGCACTCGGCCCTTAGCCTGCGAAAAGTTCAGCCCTCGGACTAGTGTGATTTGGCCCATCCGAGTCACCCACTCGGTCCCTGCAATTTGGACCAGTTAGGCCGAGTGTGAAATTGTCTCTAACTTTCAAAAATTTGAGCTAACTGGGCTAGAGCTCAGCAGCTCAAACTGTTGCAAGTCCTCCTGACGCTCAGAACTTGATTCTGGTGCGCACAGGGGGCAACCTAGTGAGCCATAAAACCCTAATTGGATCCAAAATCAATCAAGGCAACGTAACAGAAAAACCCTAAACCCTATCAAGATGGCCAGAGAATTGATCAACAAAGCCTATCAAGCCCAAAAGGAAGTGAAAGTGCGTAAGACGCTTAGAGATTGTTTGCCACACTCACCCTGAGTTTCCGCACTTGAAGTACACTTAAGGAAAACCGAAAGCCTGCTTGAGCACAAGTGCACTGGAAGGAACACACACTGAGTAGTGGAGATAAATTGACTGTATTTAATAAGTCAAGGAACTCACTTAGATAAACCACTCAAGGAACCCACCAATAGGAGAGAACCCAAAGACGTAGACAAACCATCAACACGCGAAGTAGGACCAAGCAAGTGGCACCAATGAAGTGGATTTGACAAACCTACTCAACCTGATCGATAGCTTGGTGGAGCACGTGAACTCGACTATGGTAGAAGAAAGCTCAGACTGCAGGTCTAACAAGGAAATCGACTTAGGTGTCTTCCCAGAGGCCATTCAATAGTTGGTTAGTAGCTACGATGCGCACACCTGGTATGAGCACCACGATCGGATAGCAGATGCTATCATCGCACACTTAGAAGAAGAGAGAAAGCTAGCCCACAATGCATTGCAAAGAAATACAATAGAGACCAGCAGGCTAGTAACCAAAGTCAAAGCACGGAGTTGGGTGAGGTGCAGGGGTGTTGAACTTAGCCGGTAGAAATCGAACGAATCGTGAGAGGGCCGTAGAAGGAGACTTAACACTGAGCGAGCTTCTCATGAAGCGACTGCTAGACAACACCGCAGCAGAGCAAAGTGCCATAGCATTGGCGACATCACTACTGGTAGGATTAGGAGTAACCCAAGGCTCTAAGAGCCAGTTTAAAATCCCAATAGTCGCAAAAGCAGCTCGACAAGTACCAACCCCACGATGATCCATATAGCTTTGTAGAGCAGTTCGAGCAAGTCTGAGAAGCCAATGGCCTCAGCGACCTGACTCAACGCTCTCAAGCATTTGGGCTCTACTTAGGTGACAAGGGTAGGACTTGGTATACAAGCTTAAATGCCGCAGAGCGAGCCAATTTCAATGGCCTCAA
This sequence comes from Lygodium microphyllum, assembly GCF_053477565.2. Lineage (NCBI taxonomy): Eukaryota > Viridiplantae > Streptophyta > Polypodiopsida > Schizaeales > Lygodiaceae > Lygodium > Lygodium microphyllum. Next base: position 344,123 of record NC_141161.1, on the reverse strand, counting down.
GAATCTCTTCATCAAGAGATTTACTGAGCCTGGACACTCCGACAACCTGCTAGTATGACTAATGAATGTCAAGCAGAAAGAGGAGGACATTCGCAATTACGTAACCCACATGAGGAGTCTCTTCAAGAGAATCCCTATGGGCGAACGATCGACTGAAAGAGCAGTTTCAACTGTATTCATCAGCAGAATTCGAAATGAGGAACTGTATAAGGCTTTGGCAGGCAACTCGAGCTTGCAGCGAGACGCGCTGGCTAGGGTTTTTGAGGAAGCCATCAGAGTTGACGATCAGCTGAAAGATCAGAGCTCTAGGAGCTCCAACTCAGAAGAAACCAACTCGTGAAGTTCAGAGAGAGCGTCAGCCTCTAGTGAACGGCTAGCCCCATCATCCCAAGATAAGGGGAAAGCCACCAAGACAAACCAAGACTTGGATGATGTCAAGATGGAGATAGCCAAGCTGCAAGACATGTTGAGATGACCAACGCGCCTACATGTTCAATGCGTGTACTGTGGCGGAAACCACTTGTCGGCCGAGTGTCAAGACTCTAGGTTGAGACCTTATGCTAACTGTGGCAGGTTCGGTCACGGCATTGCACATTGCAAATTACCGAGAAGACTTCTGTACTAGCAACCATATGGCCAACCTACCTAGCAAACAGATCGCAGCCACTCTTAGGAAGGGGAGCCCCATTGGCCCTTCCTGTACCTAATGACATTAAGCCGGCTATTCCTAGGATGGACATAAACCACAGGTGTCCAGTTCTCTGTCGACTTTATAGTCATGAAGGGGGTGGACTACGATATCCTATTAGGCCAACCCTGGATGAGCAATGCTAGAGTTATCGAAGATTGGGATAACGGCTTGATCTTCCTAGGAAACAGAATGAAAGCTGTGAGGTAGATATGGACTCTTGGAAGACCTCACCAGTCGAGTTGGGTGCCATCTCCGAGATGCTCAAAGGTAACGCCCAAGTCAAGAAGTCCTATGGGCCCTTGACCAAGTATATTCCATGCCTAGAGGATGAGCGAGATTGGATGCATGTCCTTGCTACAGTCAACCTGCCGCTCTCAGATCATGAGGCATATGAGCAAGCCATCAAGATGATGGGCAAGTCTGACGGCACGCCCTCCGTACCAGTTTGCATGATGGCAGGAACCCTTTGTGGGAGACCTAAGCCCGTCACCTTCCAAGTGCCAAACATCAAAAGAGAACTCCAGGAGGTTCTGGAATGCTTAACGAACAAGCTAGCTGACAATCCAGCAGCAAACTTCAAAACACTTGAGGATCTCTTAGACGAATCCAAGTGACAATAGACCAGGGTGCATGACTTAAACCTTATGTACAACTAGGCCCTAGTCCCGGATCAACAACAAGAGATATACCAAGCCCTAGGAGACGACGAGCAGTCTGATGCAGAGGAATCTAATGACGAGTATGAAGACTATCAATCCTTCAGTTTGATGAGAGTGAGGGTGAGATAGATACCGTAGAATATGACATTGAGGGACATGAAATAGAACAAATACGGGCAGACTCCAAGCCACAGAAAAAGAGTGTCCTCAGGATAGAGTGAGGGGTCATGCGCATGGATTGTGATCACACCTGGTTAGAACACGTAGGAGCCATAAACTTGGAGTAAGCATGCCTAGCCCAACTGAAAACTACACCAGTGCTTAGGATAGAATCACCATCTGAGCTGCGACCACCAGGGGAGACCACCTCTTCTAGCAAAGACAGGGAGTTCGACTCTGAGTCAGAGGTCAGTTCGGATAGCGACCCAAAAATACCTAGGCCTCCCAAGACCCGACGCACCAAGGGGGCCCGAATCCTTGTAAAAAGAGCGCTGGGTTCACTCCCATGCCAATTGTATGCATTAGTGGGAACGGGATAAGTTAGAATGGTGGGAAATAGGAAAAGAGGTCCTAGGCTAATGGTCGGCCATGTAAAAAGTGGGGATGACCGCCCAAAAAGTAGGGCATGTATATAAAGTTCAAAAGTGAATGAGAAGTTCATTCTTGGGTGTGGCTAAAGCTTATTCTTCTTCTTCTCTTGCTTCTTACCTTCTTTCTTGTGCTTGAGTGAGGGATTGAGGGAGTGTGAGGGAGTAAGGGAGTGAGTGTCTGTGTGAGTGAGGGATCGTGGAGAAGAAGCTCCCCATCTTCTCTCTTCATCTTTCCTTCTCTTCTTCTCTTCTCTCGTCTCGCGCGGTTATGGAGGATGGAGCTTGAGGGAGAGGGATTGAGGTTGCTTGAGCTTGCCACAAGGATCGTGGAGCTACCGAAGTGTGAGAGAGAGGAGGAAACTTGATCGAGCATCAAGGTAAGCTCACTACACCCACAAGGTAGGCATAGGCAGACCTTAGGTGCGCCGAATGTGGGATCACACACTTGTTCCCTGACTGCCCTAGGCGAAAGCCATCAGCCAGTCTGGCCAACGTGTCCTCCATGCCCTTGGGGCTGTTTGGCGTAGAGACCTTTGGTGGAGAGGACACACCTATCCCACTGCATGTCATGACGCGAGTTCAAACAAGACGAACATGCATCTCACTGCTTGGGCCAAGTAACCTGGATACAGCCTCGCTGGGAAAGAAAAGCCAGAGGAGAAGGAGAAAGAGAGCAGACGCAAGGATCACTCTTAAGGCTGAGGAAGCTACAACCTTAGTGGCGGGAAGAGGGGTCACAGATGCCGAGGCAGAGACCTCCGCCCCCAAGACGATGGAACTAGGTAGTGCCAAGGTGGGGGAATACCCTCATCCTAGGCGGCAACTCGAGGCTATCGCCAAGGTGAAGGAGTGGGTCAAGGATGCCCAAGAACACCTTAAAGATGTAGAACCCATATTGGAGGATCCGATGGCGGATCTTTCTAGTGCAAGCACACCCGATTCGCCATCGCAACCTCAATCGAGGAATGTGCTAACACCACAAGAGATGCCACAAAGGCAAGACTAGGAAGAAGCTTATCAACAACCTAGCCATGACATGTGGCTGAAGAGTGGTAACCGAGGAGAAAGCCAACTACCCAGCAATCTCCTCACCACCGTAGTAACCACCCCAGTGACCATTATTTTGGGAGACATGCTTCGGCAGCACCCTCCATTGTGGCAAGAATTGAGGCACTAGGTGGAGGAAAAGGGGGAGCATGCTGCCACTGACTTGACGAGCAGGACGCAGTCACGCAAATTCCAAGCCTAACGCTGCACTCGGCTCCAAGGTCACTGCACATCAACACTTTCTAGGAAGGCACGGAGATGCATACAATCCTACCTGTCCTAGCCTTAGGGGATGCAACACGGAGAGGAATTGTGGACACCGGCGCAAGGGTCATGTCTTGAGCCACGCAGTTCTACAAGTCTGGGGAAACCCACTTGTGGAAGCGGCTAGTTTCAATGTCACATTGGCCAACGGAGTGAAGGTCAGACCATTCGGGGTGTTAAAAAACTGGCCAGTGAAGATCGCAGGAGTGTAGTTTTCCGTAAACTTCATTGTCATGAAGGGGGTGGACTACGACATACTACTAGGTCGGCCATGGATAAGGAATGCATGAGTGGTCGAAGATTGGGGAAACAACCTCATATTCTTGGGGAATAGGACGGAGACAGTGAGAGTTGAGATGGACACATGGAAGACTACCCCAGCCGACCTCGATGCCATCTCGACCATGCTAAAAGGCGATACCCAGGTGCGCAAGCACTATGGAATGCTGACCAAGTATATTCTCTGCCTTGAGGACAAGAGAGATTGGATGCACGTCTTGGCAACCATTGACCTACCATTCTCAGATGAGGAAGAGTTGTATAAGCAAGTGCCTAAGCCATCGAGCATGCCAGCAGAGGAGCCCACTGTGCCACTCTGCACGATGGCGGGGAGCTCGCAGGATCCAGGGAAACCTGTCCCGTTCCACACCCCCACGAACAAGCTCGAGCTTCAGGGAATCGTAGGGTACCTAACCACTAAACTGAAAGGCAGTGAAGTGGCTAATCTAAAGCCCCTAAGCGATCTCTTGGTTCGGCCTGAATGGGAATGGACCAAAGTGCACGATCTTAACCTATCATACAACTGGGCTTTAATCACCAACGAAGAAGAGATCGGAGAGGAGAACCTAGGGGATGACGAGCAATCGGAGGGGCAAGATTCCGGTGATAAGGAGTATGGGCACTGTCGCTCTGAGATGGAAAAGAGCGAGGAAGGGTTTAACACGATAGATTATGACACTGAAGGGAGAGCAATCAAGCAGATTGAGGCAGACTCTAGGCCGAAATGGGAAAGGGATGGAAAAGGAGTTGTGAGGATCATATTGTGGATTGTGAGAGGATTTTGGCACGTCTAGAATAGGTGCATTTAACTCTTTCTGGATGATTGTTGGGCATATGTGTGGGCTTTATGGGCAAAGACCATCACCAGCAAAAATAGATGGGATTGATAGAATGCAAGATGTATGCATGAATGTATCAGAGGTGCATAGATTCTTGGGTGCATGTGTGTTCTATTTGATATGGATTCCTCACTTTACACATGTAGCCGATGTTCTTTATCAGCTTCTAAGTAAAGTTCAAAAATTTCATTGGGAAAGGAAGCATCAGAAAGCAATGAAGAAATTGAAGCAACTCTTAAAATCTGCTCCTACGTTGAGAAAGGCTGACTATTCACATGGAAAGCCTATCATTATTACTATTGATACAAGCCCAATCGGGATTGGATGGGCAATTAGGCAAGATGATGAGGAAGGACAAAGATATGAAATTCGCTTTGCTGCTAAAGTATTGACTAAATGATAGAGAAGATATCCACAGGTTAAAAGAGAATTATGGAAAATTGTGACAGCCCTTAAATGTGATAAGGAGTATTTTATAGGTGCTCATGTAGTCGTTGAGACTGATTGTTTGCCAGTATTGGGTATGATTACTAGTTGTGCTACCCCAGACATTGCTATGCTCCGGTGGATTGCATACATCAAATCTTTGAACCCTGAATTTTAGCATATTGCAGGAAGAGATAACCCAGTGGCAAACATGTTACCGCGAGCACGCTATGAGAATGAAGACGGGATGATGCATGAGGAGGAAGAAGATGACTATCTTATGGCTGAAAATGATGTTGCAAGAGTGAATTTAGCAATGCAAGGTGTTGCTACAGCATTAACAGAAGCTTGGACAACAAAGAGAATACACTTTAGGTGTTTTGCATGTTGAGATGACAAGCTCAACACATGCGGACAGTAATGATGGACCGCCTGGTTAGATGGGTCCACACATCTACACTTAGCACGTTGGTGTTTATTATGACTCTCACATAACTACTGACTCATTACTTATTATATTCAGGTTGTTACACCTATTTACAGCTGGCATAGTTATAGCGCCAGTCGACTAGTGTAGTCGGTTATGCATTGTTTGACTTAGTAGGCACTTTCCTTTATGTTGTATCTTATCTATACTTTGTGTACATTGTAAAGTGTGTGGAAGAAAAAGAAGAAACCAGCAAGAAAACGTTTTGGCCTCCATCTCTCTTTTGTCTCTTGAGTGAGCTTCTCCTTGTGCATTCTGTGTGTGTTCGGCACAGCATCTTGAGCAAGTTCCCCCACCATGCGATTCTTGACATGGTATCAGAGCTGCACCACTGATTGAGGCTAGTTTTGAAGGCTAAAGCAAAGGAGAGGAGCCAAGGATTCGAGCAAACAAGCAACGGATAAGAAGCTCTTCCATTCTCTACTTCTTCTCTTGGACAGTGCCTGTGGAGGCACCGGAAGCAGGGCAGAGCCAAAATCTCAGATTGCAATGAGACTTGGTGTGAGCAAAGAGCGTTGTGTATTCTGCAGATAAGCCATTTAGGGCTTTTCCACTACTATTTTGGCAATCTGAGGTCATTTCAGGCCCTGTTTTAGACCCGCAAGGTTGCAGACAACAGCAATTCGAGGTAGCCTGCAATTTCAGCTGTGTTTGCCGTATACAGATGCACAGGTTACAGATTTTAGATCTGCAGTGAATAAACACAAGGTTTATCTGCAAACTGATTGCAGATTGCATGTATTGTTGAGCAGACAGTGAAAAAGGTTGTCTGGTATATTGCTGTGCACTACAGGTCGAGGGTTGCAGAAGATTTGCTTACTGTTTGGTATTAGTTTTGTGATAGTGGCAGAGAACAGTGGAAACCCCATCATTGAGAAGCTCGACAAGAACAACTATCCTTCATGGAAGTTTTGTATCACGAACTTCCTTATTAGAAAAGGCCTCTACAAGTTTGTTTCTGGTGAAGAAAAGGAGCCGGAGGTGAGCGATCCTCCAACTGGCAGAAGAGACAAAGGCACGGAAGGAATGGAATGAAAAAGATAAAAAGGTCATGTATTGGCTGTCTGCAGTAATTGACAATAATATGCTGGGACATATTAGAAATACAGAGAATTCATATGCAGCTTGGACCATACTTGAAAGTATGTTTTCTATAAATACAAAGAAGAAAGGGAAGATGTCCATCAATGAGTATGCACTGAAGGTAAGAAGCATTGCAGATGCTTGGCAACGATTGATGCAATGCCCGATGATGATGATTTGGTGTCATCTACCTTGGGTGGACTTAACAATGAAAAGGCTTGAAAGCCTTTTGTAACTTCCATATATGTTAGAAATCCATTTCCAGATTTCGATGAGTTGGTCTCCCTTATGATCACTGAAGAGATCAACATGCAGAGTGAAACATTTGAAAAAAGTGGTGAGCTCATCCAAGTTTTCTACTCCAGTTCAGGAAGGGGACGTGGCAAGTCCTCTTCAAGAGGCCGTGGTACAGGACGTGGTAGTGACAACCAACAAAACAGATTAAATCAGCAATTTGGCGATATGCAGGTTTCAGGAGGTCGTGGTAACTTTAGAGGCAGGGGGAGCTTTAGAGGAAGAGGTGGATGGCAGAACAGAGGTTCTAACAAATCTGGTATTGTATGTCACTACTGTGGCAAAATAGGTCATATCACATCCCAATGTTATGCTAAGAAAGACAATATTCGCAGTGGTAAGTTGCAGCAAGGAAACTATGCATCGTCTTCACGACAAAATAAAGACAAAAATGAACGTTTATTTGTTATGCAGCATATGCTGAATGCTGTTATAGGAAAGGGAACATATGATGATGTTTGGTATGTTGATTCAACTGCATCCAATCATATGATTAGCCATGGAGAATGGTTTGGAGAGATGCAGGATTTGCAAAATACAGGTTATGTGTAAACGGGTGATGATTCATGCCACCTAATCTCACACATTGGAAAAGTTCCCTTGTCCTGCATGATGGTAAGACAAATAGTCTTTCAGATGTATTACATGTGCCATCTATTACAAAGAACTTGGTGTTAGTTGCTCAAATGGTAGAGCAAGGGCTGCAAGTCAGATTTAATGCAAAGGCTGCTTTGTAGAAGACTTCAATGACAAGTACAGGTTGGTTGCAAAGGGAAGTAGAGTTGGACGTATGTTTACTTTGGATGCTGAAATTCCTACTATGAATGCTGCTATGTATGCTAAAGGAAAAGGTGTTGTTGCAGATATTGAAATTTGGCACAAATGCATTGAACATGCAAATGTACAAAAGGCTCAAATTCAATGCAGTCTAAAGGGTTGGTTACAGGTTTGCCTACATTTAGAATTGAAAAATTTCATAAGGTATGCGAAGCATGTCACTTTGGTAAGCGGGCAAGACAACCCTTTTCACATGACAAAGATGTAAGCAGAAATATCCTTGATGTTGTGCATACAGATATTTGGGGGCCTACACAAAATGTATCTCTTGGAGGCAGTTCATACTTTGTCACATTCATTGTTGATTGTTCTAGAAAGCTGTGGATATATTTTATGAAGGAAAAGAGTGAAGCATTTGAGCACTTTAGAACTTTCAAGGCTGCAGTTGAAAGAGAAACAAGCTTGAAAGTAAAGTGCTTGAGGTCCGATGGAGGGGGAGAGTACCTCTCGAATGAGTTCAGTGATTTTCTGAGGTCTCATTGGATAAAGAGACAATTCACATGCAGGTATACACCACAGCAAAATGGTGTTGCAGAAAGAAAAAACAGGCATACTGCAGAAGTTGCACGGGCATTAATGCTGAAAATAATATGCCCAAACATTTTTGGTCTGAGGCTGTCCATATTGCTGTCTACATTATGAATAGAACTCCAATAGCTGCAGTTCATGGGATGACTCTTGAAGAATGCTTTACTGGCAAGAAGCTTGATGTATTGCACTTGAAGGTATTTGGTTGTGTTGCATATGTTCATGTGCCAGATGAGCTATGGAAGAAGCTTGATCCAAAGGCAAAAAAATGTGTCTTTATTGGATACTCTTTAGAGCAAAAAGAGTATCACTATCATAACCCTGTCACATGTAAGTTCAGAGTGAGCAGGGATGTCATCTTTGATGAAATGAGCAGTTGGTATGCATCTAGTGGTGATGCATTGGATGATGATGATGATCATGACACTCATGTGTAGGCTAAAAAGCAAGAATCACGGACTCTTAGTGGACCAGAGACATCATCTGGTAGTCCTTGGTCTAGGAGACTAAGGAGTAGCTCTACATCTTCAGGTGCATCTAGTAGCACTATAGGTAAAGACAAAGGAAATAATAAAGTGGCAGATGGCATTGATGCAGTTCTTGATGGAGACTCTAGTGGCTCAGAGAGCTTGGATGATGAGCTTGGTATTCCTTCTGTCAAGACACCAGGTGTATAGAGAGCTCATAATAATGTAAAGGCTCCATTGAGTAATCCGGTGGTACGCAGATCTAGCAGGGTCAGATACCCTGTTAAAAGTTTTGGTTTTGAAGGTTATGTAGCTCACCATTATGCTTATATGGTGAAACTAGTTGAGGATGTTGAGCCCACTTGTTTTGAGGATGCTGTTGGTCATACTCATTGGAATGCAGCAATGGATGAGGAGATGGTTGCATTAGAGGCCAATAAGGCTTGGGATCTAGTATCATTGCCGAAGGACAAGAAAGCTATTGGATGTAAGTGGGTTTATAAGATTAAGCACAATGTAGATGGTTCTATTAGTAGGTACAAAGCTAGGCTGGTTGCAAAAGGCTATGCCCAGACATATGGCATAGATTATAAAGAATACTTCAGTCCAGTTGCTAGGATGGCAACTGTTAGATGTGTGATTGCTTTGGCAGCAACCGAAGGTTGGAGGTTATAGCAAATGGATGTGAAGAATGCCTTCTTGCATGCTGATTTGCAGGAAGAAGTGTACATGGATCAGCCAGTAGGTTATGAAGATTTAGAGCATCCCACGTATGTGTGCAGGTTGAAGCAGCTGCTCTATGGGCTCAAGCAAGCACCTAGAGCATGGTCTGACAAGATCAGAGAGTATCTTGTCAATATTGGCTTCTATGTTTCTGATGCTGATCACTCACTTTATGTGAGAAAGGGAGATGCAGGTTTGGTCATCATAGTCATCTATGTGGATGACTTGATTATTACGTGTGATAGTGATAGTGGGATTGATGAAGTCAAGGACTTTTTGAAGAAGAAGTTTGAGATGAAGGATTTAGGTGAACTAAGGTACTTCCTTGGCATTGAGGTGATCAGATGTGATGATGGTATATGGCTGTCCCAAACACAGTATGGCTTGGATATGTTGTCCAAGTATGGTATGACAGCATGCAAACCACTTTCAGTCCCATTGGAGCAGAATGTAAAGTTGAGTGCTGATGTTGGGAATGAGATAGAAGACCCTACTATGTTCAGGAGGATAGTGGGGAGTTTGATCTACATGACCATTACAAGGCCACAATTGAGCTACGATGTTGGTCTTGTGAGTCAGTTTATGCAAGTACCTAGAAAGCCACATTTGGATGCAGTCAGACGCATATTGAGATATGTGAAGTCCACATTACATTATGGACATTTCTATGAGGCAGGTATAGATGTACAGGTGTTTGGATACACAGATGCATATTGGGATGGTAGTATGTCTGATAGAAGATCTACCAATGGATACATGTTCTCTCTTGGTAAGTAGTGCAGCAGTTACTTGGAGCAGCAAAAAGCAATCTACAGTTGCTTTGTCGAGTACAGAGGTGGCTGAGTATAGAGGTGCTGCTGTTGCAGCATGTGAGATAGTATGGCTGCAAAAGTTATTGGCTGATTTAGATGTGTAGGTGGAAGGCCCAGTTGTCATTTATTGTGATAACATGAGCAGTATACAGTTGGTTAGGAACCCTGTGTTCCATGCCAAGACAAAACATATTGAGGTACACTACCACTTTGTGAGAGAAAATGTACTAGCAAGTGAGATTGATTTGGTGTATGTCAGCACACAGGATTAGATAGCTGACATCTTCACAAAGGCATTGGGTATAGAGAAGCTTCAAAAGTTTTGAAGCTTACTTGGAGTTGCAGAGATGCGCTTGAGCTTGAGGGGGAGTGTTGAGATGACAAGCTCAACACATGAGATGACAAGCTTGAGGGGGAGTGTTAAGATGACAAGCTTGAGGGGGACCGCCTAGTTAAATGGGTCCACACGTCTACATTTAGCATGTCGGTGGTCATTATGACTCTCACATGGCCATTGACTCATTACTTATTATATTCAAGTTGTTACACCTATTTATAGCTGGCATAGTTATAGCGCTAGTCGACTAGTGTAGTCGGTTATGCATTGTTTGACTTAGTCGGCCACTTTCCTTTATGTTGTATCTTATCTATACTTTGTATACATTGTAAATTGTGTGGAAGAAGAAGAAGAAACCAACAAGAAAACATTTTGGCCTCCATCTCTCTTCTTGTCTCTTGAGTGAGCTTCTCCTTGTGCATTTTGTGTGTGTTCGGCACAGCATCTTGAGCAAGTCCCCCCACCACGTGATTCTTGATATTGCATCTTGTGTAGAAGTATTTTTGGAAGACAAATATACAAGAGAGTGGTTGAGAATTGGTCAATATCTCAGTACATTAACAAAGAGAGATGAATGGTCAAATGAGGAGTTTAAGAAGATCAAGAGGAAATCCTATGGATTTTTCTTAAAAGATGGATATTTATGGAAACATGCTAAAAAGAAACAGGGTATGCCATTGCGAGTTTTGGGTGATAGAGCTTCACAAGTAACTATTATGCAAGAATTTCATGAAATCTTGTGGACTGGTCATAGAGGTGTTTGGGGTACTTTTACAAAGATCAAAGAAAGATATTGGTGATAGGGTATGTATAAGGATGTTGCTCACTTTGTGGAAACATGTACGACATGTCAAATGTATTCAACTGTGAGGCATCGGGATGGATTGCAACCCACATATCCATTGTCTCTTCATTTTAAGTGGGTGGTGGATTTGGTCACAATGCCTACAGGTCTTTGGCAAATGAGAGAAGATAAATGAGTGGCCACGATTGCTCCCTTATGCTTTGTGGGCTGACAGAACAACTCATACTGCTATTACAGGATATATGCTTGCAGAATTGATGTATTGTCAAAAACCTATCATGCCGATAGAAGAGATGACAGTCACATGGAGTGTGTTACCTTGGGAGAAGGAGTTGAATCGAGAGGAGTTGTTGGCCTTACGCATTAGACAATTGGAAAGAAAGTCAGAAGACATAGAGGTAGCAACTGCAAAGTTAAGGGCAGCAAGGATACAGAACAAGAAACGGTTTGACAAAAGACATAGACTAAGACCAAGAACCATACAAGATGGGGATTGGATATTGGTTTATGATAGCAGTTTCAATAACCAGCATAGTGCCATGTGTAAAGTTTCCAAAAGATGGTTTGGACCCTATGTGGTAAGACAAGTATTTGATAATGCTACTTATACATTAAATGAGCTAGATGGGACAGCCATAAAACTTCCAGTAGCAGGGAAAAGAATCAAATTATTCAAAAGGTGGGAATCTACTACCTATGAGTTGCTAAAATTGGAAGAAAATAGTAGCCATGATACATGGGCTAGCCAGGAAGATATGGAAGATGAAGAAGTAAAGGATATGGTTGTAGAGGATGAGGAGGACTCAGAATCCAGTCACAACTAGGATTTTGGCACACAGCAGAGGATGTGCAGGTTCAGAGGGGGTGGATGTTGTGATGTTATGAGGACATAGTGTGAAAAAGTATGGAATGCATCATGATTCAACTTCTCTATTGATCTAGAGAGTCAATGTGATTTGAGCTATTAGTACTAGTGTGAGTTGCATGGATTATCCGAAAATACTAGATTTTTGGATAATTTTAGTCTACTTTTTATCTTATTTATTGTAAAAATTAAAAAAAGTTAGAAAAAACTTCTAGATTAGGATGGCATGCAAAAACCTAGTTGCTTTTTCAGCCAATTAGGAGATTTTTCATAAAAAAGACAGATTGACAAAATCACGCGCGTCGCGATCGCTGTAAACAGGCTGAAAACTACAAATTGAACTGAAAGAAGAAGAAAGAGTGATCTGGGAGATCCGTAATCAGGCGTCCTTGAGTTTTACCCCCTTTCAGAGCCAACGGAGCCATCAGATTCAAGTTCTGAGCAGCAGAGAAAGAGCTGATTTTTCTGATCCACGTTTTTGGTCTATGAAGGAGCTCCATGAGAACTAATGCCTGGAGATTGCTTCTGAGTAGTGCAAAGATTCCAGGTTCTTTCAATACATATTGATTCAATTCATTGTGATTTGCTTTTGTCGTGTTTACCACTTGGGTATTCTCTATCTTCTCTTCCATCTCTTATCTCTACTTCCTTCTACTTCTGATCCCCGGTGGATTCGACCTTTCGACAAAAATCCCTTCGACATTGGGACACGTCCTCTCATCACGATGTCCTGAAAGGGAGCAACAAAATAGATACAAGGCTAACCTAAGGTGCCTTGAGTGCAGAATCACTCATCTCTTCGTTGACTATCCAAAGCGAAAATCATCCTCAAGTTTGGCTAACGTGAATGACTGCCAAGTTCCTATGGGAGCAAGTAATTTCACGATTCGACTACCCCATTGAACTGATTAGCGATGAGGGCACACACTTCATTAATGAAGAGATTACGCATCTTCTATCCACCTTTCTAATTATCCATCGGAGATCCTTGCCATACTACCCTCAGGCAAACGACCAGGTGGAATCCACAAATAAAAATCTAGTAAATGTCCTGACCAAGATAGTCTCTACTTCACACAGTGTTGACTGGGATAACAAGTTGATGACAGCCTTGTGGGCTTACCACACAGCCTATAAAATGATTGTAGGCCATACGCCTTTTAGGTTGACCTATGGATCTGAAGCAATTCTACCTGTAGAGTTTTTTGTTCCTAGCCTGAGGATCGCACTTCACGAACGATGGGAAGGAAAGGAGGCATGGATGGAACATCTAGTTGAACTCAAACGCCTCTCGAAAACTTGACTTCTAGCTACCCATGCACTCATATGCAAGAAAGCATGATGCAAAAGCTGGTTTGACAAGCATGTCAAGCAGTGCAACTTTGAACAGGGAGACTTAGTGCTCTTGTACTTTGTTAAGGGGCATAAACAGAAAATGAAGTTTAAAGGTCTAGGACCTTTCAAGGTTCGTGCCATCAGCTGAACTAGTAATGTCAAACTCGAGACTCTGGAAGGTGAGGACATAGGCTTCTTTAATGTCAAACTCAAGACTCTGGAAGGTGAGGACATAGGCTTCTTTAATGGCAGTCGAATCAAGGAGTACTACCATCCCCTGCATCCTCTGCATGAACCACCAATGTTAGAACCCCTTGTCAAGGTATGAGTAGCCACAATCATAAAGATGGATGATGAAAATGAGGAAGTCGTAGAACCTGCTTACCTTTGCATCACGGTGATTGCCAAGCAGACATGCACTTTCAATGCCTTGATCGATGAGGGAGCAGACTTTAATGTCTTGACCCACGATCATTGGACCCACATTGGCAAACCACAATTACAACCCACTACCACCAAACTAAGCCCATATAGGGGCCGATCATACGTACTCCTAGGGAAGTGCAGGGCCACAATTTCTATCGAGTCTGAGAGCATACCAATGATCTTTTATGTGTTGCCAAACACTAAAGATGTAGGCACGGAGTCGCTGCTAGGTCAAACCTTTAAAAAGCAAGCTCACTGCAATGTCGTTTATGAGTCGTAGCGTATCCACCTAGCCATTGGCAATGTCCACATAGTAGCAGCTTTTAGCAAGGGCTATGTGACCCCTATGAGATCCACAAATCCACCGATAGAAACACTTGTAGCCAAGTCTAAGGAGGGGAGTTGTGACTCGTTACAACCTGCCAAGCCTCTACGCCAGCAACCTACTAAGGCCAAAGCCAATGCCCATGAACCCCAGTTTATATGGGTACCTAAACATCAGAGCCTACCACAAAGGAGAAATCGGCCATGCCTTCGCAAGCCTAAGAATGCAACCTCAAAACCTAAGAGGCCAAGACAAAGCTATAGACAACGATGTATGGTCAAGCCGCGATGGGTTCCTAAGACCCTGTTGCAAGTGCAAGGCTATTATGAGGGTAATGCCTGGATATGGATCCCTAAGGGTAAAAACAACCAAAGGCATCAATCAAATTCCACCCTCACGCTTAACCATACCCAGCCATACAATGTGTCAAGGCCTAAAGTTGCATAAGCCTCGAGACACCAAGCCCATAGACTCACAACTGATTATGCCCATGAAGATCGACCAAGTCTATCAGCCCAAATCTCAACCTGTTACTCCCAAACTAGTGTCATTTAACTCTACCAAGACTCAAGAAGCCGCATATGCAAGTAACAGTGCACCATTAGCAGTCCAATCCCAGCCCGTTGTGCAAGGGACCCAACTGCAATCTCAAGAACAATCAAAACTGCAACCATCTGCTATCAAACTCTCTAGTTCTATCAAACCCCAACCACCCGTAGGCCTTAGATCCTCCTATGATCGGAAATCATTATTGACACTGGTCATAGATCTAGTCAAAGACATAGGGGATGATGTGATTGCTTGCCTTAGATGCTTAGATGCCACATTCGTGTAGCTGGCTTTGAGCTATGACCGCTTAGACTTGGACCTGTTGAAATATCCCTTAGCAACCGAAGTTTGTATGATGCCTTGTTCATGGGACACATTCAAATTCACATTTGTCAAAGCACCCCACTCAGCTGTAGAGTTGCTCAACACTGAGATATCTAGAGAGCAAGCCATCAAACAATGTCTCATTATGTCATACGATAAGCAAGCTACTTCTGCTATCATTGACCAAGAAATTGAGGAGCTGAAACAACTTGCTAAAACCAAATTCCCATTCTTACGAAATGAGTACGTTCTTCAATTGCAATGGGAACTTAAAGGATGCCAAATAATGAACAACACTAAGCAGTGATGTGCAATCAAGACGAGAGTATGACCCAACTTATGTCTCTCCAACCTCGTATAGGGGTGTTAACAATTATTTGTGGCCGACCCATGGAAGAGCACATCAAAGGACACACTTACCTTGATTGCCTCTCTTCACTGAGGAAGAGTTACATATTGCTAGTCGTGTTGATTCCAGTGACTTCCTAACCAATGTCCTTACTTATATCACACACATAGGCACTCGACCCTTCAATCTATACCGCGAAGCTCAGTTGGAGTACAATCTACATTTCTATGATTGACTCATGCAAAGGTAAATACTCGGCCTGTACGATGAATGCCCTTGGCCCGCTAACCTTCAATCCTAGGAAGGATTCTTCTCAAATGCGAAAGGGGAGGGGGTAAGGTGAGTCAAATCAGAACCAATCAAAATAAAACAAACGCATAAACACATAAGAAAAAACACATTGCCGTGAAAACCTCAGTCTACAGTTAAACGCAGAAAGGAAAGAAATGTGTTAACTTGTGATTAAGGAAAAATGTTACAAAAATTTTGACATAAAGGGTGAAAAGTCTGAAAGGAAAGTTTATTTTGGAGCTTAAATGTTTTCATTCAACAAACATGAAGTCTTTTTTTTAGCAAATAATTGTTTTGAAAGCACTAATGGGAATCATGGTTCATGATAGGAATGAAAGATATCATAGCAAGATTGTGCTCACTAACTCCCTTTCACGAATGAGGAGAGGATGCAGCATGATTGTGCTCACTAACTCCCTTTCACGAATGAGGAGAGGATGTAGCATGACATCAGCGTGAAAAACCATGCTTATAATCAGCTGAAATTCTGCAGTATCCACAACCTTGAGGAGATGGTAGCCAAGGAGGAGGCTGCAAGGAGAGTGGTAGAATAGTGTAACCTCTTGAAGTACCTAGAGAAGTTTGCACAAGAGCCTGACCACACAAAGTGTGTGGAATTTCTAAGAACGTAAAACCCTGATCAAGAATGCAGAATGGTGACTGTGGGAGGAGGAGAGAATGCTAAACAGGTGCAGGTGCCATTGAACTAGGCCTTGATGGAGAAGGCAGTAGGGTTGGAACCTAAGGTGGAGAAGAAACATAAGAGAGATGTGTATGCTATGATAAAGATGAAGAGGGAGGATGTTTTGACAAATGATGGCATCAACATACATGATATCCCCGATGATGAGGCCTTCATGCATGCAAAATTGGTGCACTCACTCTTCTCCAGACAGCGCTATAACTCCCTCATGCACTAAATCAGTGTGCCTATCCTAGAGAATGTGGCAGCCCATACTTTGGATGAGGTAGACTAGAACGGGTACATGCGCAAGACTATAGACCAAGTAGCCAAAGCACTAGCCCTAGGCAACAGATTGGCAGGCAGAGAGTCCCCAGCCTCTAAAAGTACCGAGAGAAAGAAACCTTCCTTGAAAGCCTCTTTCATCAAATATGGAAGTGTGGTGATAGCCATCATCCAGGAGGTTGTAAAAGAAGCTCAGCAAGGAGAAGAAGGAGAGGATGAGACTCCAGAGAGGTCACCGATCCAGTAGGAGGAAGAGCCATCGAGTGATAGGACATAAACTGAGACAGAGAAGGAGGATCAGGAGGCTCAATCCAAAAGGAAAAAAGAAAAGAATCCTACTAAAAAAACAACTCAGAAGAAGAAATAGGATGAGGGCAAGAAGAAGGAAAAAGAAGATCTAGAGAGAGCCAAAAGGGAATCCCTAAGAGAGCTGAAGAGAGGGAGAAGAAGAAAAAGCAAGAGGTAGAGGAGTTGAAAGAGGAAGCCAAAAAAGCCAAGAAGGAGTTGGAAAAAGAGGCTGAAGAGAGAAAGAATAAAGAGAAGGAAGAAGCTGGTAGAAGAATTGAGAAAAACAGAGAAAGAGAGAGAGAGAAGAGTTGCAGAAAAGGAGGTGGAGTTGAGGAGAAATGTGGAGAAAGACATGCTGAAGCAACACGCCAGTCCATAGAACAGCAAAGCCCACTCGATGACCTAGGGGCTTTAAGTCCACCCAAAGATGAGGGACCTAACTCAAGCACTCATGTACCCGAAGTCATACCGCCTATGGTCATCGAAGGCAAGGGCAAGGCTCCCATCCATCCCATCCCGCCCCTCTTGGTACCCACCACCGAAGCAACCAGTCTCACTCCAAGCATCCCAGCCAACGCCGATGTAAACAATTTTGTGGCTTGGATACTTCATTAATAAGGAACTGGCCCAAGGAAAGAGTGTGGAGACTACGGCCACTGGGCAGAAAAGATCGATCCAGATGTCGAGTCTAGGCACGCAGGATCTGAAATACCAAAAGGTGGAAACTTCAACCACTCCAATCCCTACTACTATGATGCCACCAACAAACTATG
The DNA here is from genome assembly GCF_053477565.2 of Lygodium microphyllum. NCBI lineage: Eukaryota > Viridiplantae > Streptophyta > Polypodiopsida > Schizaeales > Lygodiaceae > Lygodium > Lygodium microphyllum. The sequence goes on along the minus strand of NC_141161.1, from coordinate 326,463 downwards.
ATGAATATGTTGCTATACTACTCTCTCACCTATAGAAGGCAAAGGAGGAAAGAAAGATAGTGGTGGTCGAGTTGGAAGCGAAAAAGGAGTCGGTGGCAACTTTCCAGCTTGAAAAGATAAGGCAAATAGCTATGCAACAAAAGGAGATCTTTGATCTAAAATAGAAACTAAAGGCCAAAGATGACAATGAGGAAAGCTATCCGGCAATGGCTAGAAGATGAAAATCAGGAGCTAGTGAAAATGCAGAGAGAATATAAACTTTTAATCATGCAACATGAGGATTTGGCATCAAAAATAGATCGGATCCAATTAGGCATGGAAGAGTTTTCCGCAAGGGAAGAAGAAAGGAAGCAAGAAGAGGAGCAATACCACAAAGAGATGGAAACCATGACCAAAAAGTTGAGCCTTGAAAGAAAAAAGCAGGGGAGAATGCAAGATCTGAAATGCCAAAAGGTGGAAACTTCAACCACTCCAATCCCTACTACTATGATGCCACCAACAAACTATGATGAATATGTTACTATACTGCTCTCTCACCCAGAGAAGGCAAAGGAGGAAAGAAAGATAGTGGTGGTCGAGTTGGAAGCGAAAAAGGAGTCGGTGGCAACTTTCCAGCTTGAAAAGACAAGGCAAATAGCTATGCAACAAAAGGAGATCTTTGATCTAAAATAGGAACTAAAGGCCAAAGATGACAATGAGGAAAGCTATCCGGCAATGGCTAGAAGATGAAAATCAGGAGCCAGTGAAAATGCAGAGAGAATATAAACTTTTAATCATGCAACATGAGGATTTGGCAGAAAAAATAGATCGGATCCAATTAGGCATGGAAGAGTTTTCCGCAAGGGAAGAAGAAAGGAAGCAAGAAGAGGAGCAATACCACAGAGAGATGGAAACCATGACCAAAAAGTTGAGCCTTGAAATAAAAGAGCAGGGGAGAATGAGCAGGGAATTGGAAGACCAAGAGCAGAGACTCATGGCCCTAGTACAAACACAAGGAGAAAGTATGGAGGAGATGAAAAAGATGTTGACATATCGAGCTCCACTCGTGATACGCCAGGGTGACCGTTGTGTATTTATGTCACCGACTTGTCAGTTGCAGATGCGGTTGGTACACCGCCCCTGAATAATAGCTACATGATAACTATCCTTATCTACTCTAGTTCGTGGCTCAGTTAGTATGCCACCTTAGTTAGTTGAGTTTGGTTTTGAGACCCATATCTAGGGTTCTTCTATTTCTTTGTACTAGAGTTCTTTTAGCTTACACAACTAAGAAGAGGAAAATTGTTTTCAGCCTCCACCCTTGTGTGTATTCCCCCATTGTGCAAGCAAGAAAGCTTCAAGTGAGACTCCTTCCTTCTCTCCCACAATCTTGACAAAAGAGAGCCAAAGAGTGGGCATGTCAAAATTAACGAACAGTGAAGACCTTGGCGCATCACCTGGCTCTCGTGGAAAAAGAGAAAGTCCTAGAGCAGAGAGCAGAGTAGAGACAGCCCAAGTGGGCTTCAATACTCAACAACGAGCTTTCCTAAATATTCTGATGGATGCCACTCACACGGAGGAAGGGGAGTCCCTTGAGGTGGTAAAGAAGAACCTGAGCATAGCATGCAGAGCTCTACAAGCAGGGCTACACATGCCACCACAACCCGTTGTAGTTGGATTGAGCCTTGATAAACAATGCAAGTACCTGTTGTTCTAACCCCTTAGGAGATTGATGCACTGGGGTTTGTAGAGGAGGTACACCAAGAAGATCACCAAATGGGTGAAGCTAAATTGCAATTTGACAAGGGAAATTTCGAAGAAGAAGTGATCCCACAACCCCCTTCACCCCACTCTGAAGAATAGTAGTAGTCAACAGACACATTCGTGGAAAGAAAAACCACCCTGAGGGAAAAGATAAAGAAAATGGTGAAAGAATCCATAAAGGGATTGAGGGCCAAACCTATGGGCACAGCCATCCGCACCTCTTCCACCATGCCCAAGTGACCTGCTAGCCAGCTTCCATACAAAACTTGTCGTCTGGGAGAGACAAGAAAAAGAGAAACAACCTTTTAACTTCAACTTCCTCCTCCCCAACAGCCTGCGCAGAGTCCTTCCCCTTAAAGTAGTGGAAGAGGTGATGGAAATTGGAAGTCGGCTAGACCAACAATAGTTGGAAGAAAGAGAGAAGAATCCCACCCTCTGGGGTATTGAGGATGAGGAGTATTGGCAAAATAAGGTTTTTGAAGTGCCTCGGTCTATGCTCAGATATGAGTGCCAGTCACTGTGGCAGAGACGCATTTGCAACAACAATGTATTCTCCTGGATGGCTTTTTGTAATACTCTCCCCCCTCTGAGAGAAACAACCCCACCTTCATGGCATATCCTCGTAGGGTAGGAGTAGATTTTGATACAAACATCTATGGTCGCTACGACTTCCTCATCATATATAACCCTCATACTATTACCTTAGCACAAGCCCTCACTTCCAACTTGCATAGCCTAGATGCTACCATGACTCGCTTCATTGCTAACTTCTCCTCCTGTCCCAATCCTGCCTTCATTACCACATGCAACTACCTTAGGCTATTAAAAATCTTACTTAAGCAGGATCCCACCCTGGCAGAATGTAGTCTCCTCCCACTCTTTTTTTATCCTAATGCCATAGATAACTATGCAATGACCCACCTAATGATGCAAGCCAGCCTTCTACCTTCCTTCTTCCTAGCTATTCTCAAGGATATGAGTGACAGTTAATTCCTCTCCACCATCTCTCTCCATGTTCGCTTGAACCTTAAGGGTTACATGCAGAGCTGGAATTTTTTGAGTCACTCCATTAAATCCCCTTCCCCACCACATTCTGATGATAATAACTAGCAATTAGCTACTATCCAAATCATGTAACTCAGTAAGCAAAAAAAAAAGAGCAAAAAAAAGAAAAGAGAAGGCCAAACACAAAGACAGCAAACAAATAACAATGAAAGAAGCACATGACACGTCCAAACACAATTCACGAAACATAGCTCACAGTCATTGCATCTAGGGATCCTCAAGTTAGGCACATCTGGTGGCCTCGATTGGCTGGCTCTGTTCCTAACCCCCCTAGCCCTTTTTAACTCCCCACTTCACGCTTAGGGCACGTCAAGGGGAGGACATACCTAGGGAGGTAACACTCGCCTATGGTTAGACCTGTTACCCTCCTAAGCTACACACATCACACCTCCCTTCATAGAACGAGGTCCTCAAGTGTGGGACATCACCTAGGCTTGCTTGTGGTTACCCATCTCCTCGTTCCATTAACATGAGCACAGAGCACTGCACGGTGAGGTAGACACTCCCCTTAGGTAGAGCACTTTTGATGGGACCTGAAATGGGCCGACACTGGCTATGGCACTAGCCGGACCTCATGCATATGACAGACAACCCCACCACACGGCCTCGCGGACCAGGAGCGTCTGTAATAACTAATGCACACTAAATGAATTTAATATTACGTTTGTAGCTAGATGATAGTCCAAGGGCACCTTCCCCAAGACTCCTCAGAGGGAGTATTCCACAGGTATTGGTAATAAATACCATATATCACATACATAGGAGGCACCCCATCGGGCTGATTGCCGTTGCCCCACTACAACTCTCCTACATCACAGGGATTGGCCCCTTGATATGCTGCTAGACATAAATAACATTTTCACAAACTCCACTCTTTCATAATTCAGCGTTCCAAAGATTTTGATTTGCCTCACAAAACTTTCCCCAACACAGAAGCGCCCGTCTAACCCACGACTTAGGTTTCCTATCCTCTAAGTGTTGGTCAAAGTTTATCAAACAATTGCAATGCATTCCAAGAGATACCACATGACATGCTTGATGCAAGGTATATGACAATTGTGCACAACCATTTTATGATTTAAAAAAACCAGTCATGTGAGGTGCGGAAAACAACCCTTTCATGAATTTTAACTAAGCGTTACATGCTGCGCTGCTTTAGGGACTAGCACTGGAACTTCCATGCTACTAGTCACCTATATTTAATTATGGTACGATCTCTAAATTCTATGCACAAAGAGGGAAATCAAAATTTGTATCTTTTCAGCAATTAGATCGTCGCACAAACTTCCTCCCCCCCACCGTTTAGGTGTTGCTCCGTTGCATAGGTGTAAATGGTTGTCTTGTGTCATTTTTGTATGTTAAAAATAATAAAACACACTATAACACAAAGGACGAGGCCAAAATAAGGCTTGACCTCATTCTTTAGCCTCGCCAAACATTCATGCACATAAATCTTATTTTCCCATATTTTTTGAGCGTGAAAACCCCAATTTTCTCTATTTTTTACTATTTTTTTCCTATTTATTATTCATGAAAAATAGGTATTTTCTGATTTATTTGTGTTGGCTTATTATTTTGATTGAAACTTAAAATTTTCTCTGATTTTATCCCATGTCCACTCCTTTTTTCCAACTCAAAATCTGAAAAACCACTAATTTCCATTAAAAAATGAAATTTTGCAGGTTTTAAAAAAAATTAATAACGGCATGAAACAACAAAAACAAACAAATTTCTTTGTAAAATTGGAGCATACCGCGTGTTGTGTGTTGGGGTTTTTCAATAATTATTCTGGGTAGCCCATAGATCAACCATCAACCATTATTCAGTGCTGAACCTCTTTCCTCAGCCTCCTCTTCATCTTGGAGCAATCCGATCACAGTTGGATAAGCATCCTTCAGCCCCTCTTCTTCTTAATTTCTTGCATGCAAACCACTGCTTAGATGAGAGAGATGGAGGAGAGAGAAAGACTAGATTTTGATTTTCCTGATTGGGCAACCATTTGACCGGCGAAGGCAGGTGATAGGAAGTGTGAAAAATCTTCAGTCTGCTACTATCTTCCGATGGTATGGGTATATGGAGGCTCTCCTATGGCTATGGAGCCCCCCCTCCCCCTCTTCATTTCGTCATCTGCGCCTCCCTCCTCCTTCATTTTTTTCACCTCACAAAAAAAAGGGTCCCCTCCCCCATTGTGAAAATTTCTGGGGCCAAAGGGACCCCCTAAGGGTCACACCCTTTGGCTTCTCACTCTTTGGCCCTTTTTATAGCCTATCTCTTACGTCTGGGGTCCAAATTGCAAGCCAAAAATTTCTGCACGTCTGTCTTGAGGTCCCACATTGCGGGCAGCTCCTCTGACTTGCCCAAGCACTTAAAAAAATTACTAAAATCTGCAAATAATGCTCGGGTGACCTTCAAGGCGCTTTTGGAAATCGTCTTTTGCTTGTTGCTTAAAATCGACCCAGCTGAGTCTGCCACCTTTGACGAAGTTAATTTTTTTCCTTGAAATTTGGATTTTTTGGCAAATTTTAGGCACATCCCGAGCTCAAAATGCAGCTCTCATTGGCTATCAGGATAGGGTGACTCAGCTCATCGAATCCCACGAATAGATCTGCACATAAACAGCAAAAAGGAGCATCAAGCTGACACAAAAAATACACAACACAACACATCACAGCTCATACCCTACCCCCTGACAAAACTAAGGCATGAAATCCATGAGGAGTAGGCCCAACATAATCTGATAGAAGGCCCAAAGCAAGTCACTAATTGACTGCTCCAACACGACCAAACTAAAAAGAACTATCAAAGAGGTCGCCCTAAGTGGTGGTCTAAACTACCTTCCTGACTAAGGACAACTTAACCAGGACCTCCTACTAGGCAAGGACTCCTATAGCCTGATCAAGAAATATTTTCTTTTAGCACATTTCTTCTTTTAGGCTTTTATTTTTCCATACTCGGGTGTGTAAAAAGGAGGGATCTGAGCGTAGTGACCCAAGGAGAACATGGCATTGGCCTCAGGTCTTGTCTCGGTACCTAAGAACCTACCAAGCCCTCGCAATCTGACACTTAATTCTTTTCTAATGCTTACTTGTATTTTCACTCCAACCTTCCTTTCTTTTCTTCTTTTATGGCAAGATGTCACCCTAAGGAAGAGCAAGGCATCGGCCCCAGGTTTAACTCATCCCCAGGAACCTACCAGGCCTTCATAAGGCGATAGATACTGCACTAGAAATTTTTCTTTTCTTTTTCTATTTTTATAGGGGTTAGAACCCCTTTTTACACACCTTTGTATATATATACTTTCTTTAAGATATTCAGGGTTTTTCTTCTTTTTATCATCATCATTTTTTTCTGGCAGGCTTCTCTAAACTGCCTCACAACTAAGCAAGAACTCCTAGAATGGCTGCCTAGCAGGCTAACAGAACAGGGTCACTAGAACTGCCTTCTAAAACAGGTCTTTCAATGCTTGGCAATGTCTTTACAGGAGCCAACAACTACTCAGACCTCCCTTAAACATACCTAACCTAAACCTGGGACTTCATGCCTTGATTTCCGGTCTCCAACGAGAAAAAAAATCCCCTACAAGTACACAAAGATATATAACGTGAAAGAATAGGCACTTGTAAAGGAGAGATATCACCTGGATAGGGCCACGAGAAGCTTCCGTGCGACAAAGGATCCTTCCAAGCTCTTCTTTGAACCTTTCTAGCACAGGACTAAAACAAGAAACCATTAACTGCACCCATACTAAACAGACAACTAGCCCTCTTGGCCTAATGAAATAAAGAATTTCACTGCAAAAAATAATAGGCCCTCTTGGCCTAACGAAATAAAACACTAAAACCTCGCAAAACTGGCCCTCTTGGCCTAACGAAATCAAACAAAACAGCACCTACACATCCCTCCCCAAAATAGTACAGATATACAATAATATTCTCCCTTCTAAGGAGAAAAATAGGGCTTGCAACCCTAAGCTAAATGCATAAGATTGTGACCCATCCCTCCTGCATATATAGCAAGAGGCGTGCACATAACATGTTGTCTAATTAGCCTATGGGTCCAGGATAACAACGGTAGATGGGTCTCGGCTACTCTTTGTATTATCCATATCAACAATCACCTACCATATATTGCATGCTCTGATAACATTCCCCACAATCGACTGGGTCCTGTCTCATCATTAATGGAAATATCCAAGCTAGGACCACAGTTGAAGAAAATGTATTCTTCATAAGCAATGTCTGCCAGTGAATCTACAAACTGGTTCCAGTAACGTGGAATCAGTTGAAGAGACACTCTCTCAAAGTCCTCTAGGGTCATGGCAGTTCGATGATACATACAAAGGATGAGATTCCGCACTGTGTATGTCCCATCTAGTTGATTTAAGATCAACTAGGAATCCTCTTTCACTAACAATTGCCGAATACCACCTTGCTTGGCAATATATAGTCCCATAATCAAGGCTTTATACTCTGCCATGTTGTTAGTGAATCCTACCCCGAGATAAGCAACTAACTTCATCATAACTCTACGTCAGGGATCTCGGATTACTACTCCAACACTCCCTTTTTTATTAGGGCCCATGGACGCTCCGTCAAAATATAATGTGTACGTCCACAATGGGTTTACACAGTCTGCCATCACGAACTCCTCTATTCATAATTATGATAGTCAAAATTTAGCATGTTTAGAGGATGAATTGATGGCTCCATCTCACCTTCTTCATTAAACTCAAAAGGGATACTTATCAACATTCGTAAGTAGTGATGGCAGAAGACTTTGATCTCCCACATAAAGGTTCTGTCTTCTTGCTCAATCACTTTGTATCCTTTGCTCCACCAGATACGCTTCCCCTATGGTATCTCTGTTCTAGATATGGGTGCTCCAAATAAGGGATTAACTGCCCCATCAACTAGCTTAAGCTCCTTTTGTAGGTCTCCAATCAGCCCCAGCATGGACTTGCAATGCATTTTTCCGTGTTAGCATACTTAGAAATAATAAGGTTTAATCTTATTAAGATTAACCTTATTTTTAAATTCTACTCCTTGCAGATCAGCTAGTAGAGCTGTAGGCTTGCGTGTCATAGAATCATCTAGGCTTTCGGAGGTAAAGAGAAGGGCATGCTCGAAGGATACTACATTAGAGTTATAAATAATAGGGAAGTCGTAGCGCCTGTGGAGGGTGGCATCAAAATCCACCCCTACCCTTTGAGGGTATGCCATGTAGGTAGGGTTGTTCCGCTCGAATGGAAGGGTGTTACAAAATGTCATCCAGGCGAGCATACTGATGTCGCATACTCGCCTCCTCCACAGGGGCTGGCTTTTGTAGCCCTGAATAGTGTGTGGGACTTCAAAAACTTTGTTCTGCCAGTAATCAGCCGCTTCTGTGCCCCAAGAGGTCGGTTTTTTCTCGCTCTTCTAGCCATCTTTGCCTCAACCGGCCACCGACCGCGATCACCTCGTCCATCACCTTGAGCGGCAAGACCCTCCGCAGACTGTTGGGTAGGAGGAAACTAAAGGTGAATGGATCCTTTCCTTGTTCTTGTATCTCCCACAACACCAATTCTGCATGGAATCCCGTGGGGAGATCATCGGGGCACAGTGGGAGAGGTGCGGACGGCAACACGGCTAGTTTGGCTCTCAACTATTTCTTGGCTTCCTCTACTAGCTTTCTGCATCTTTCCCTAGAGGCGGCTTTTCTTTCTGCAGATGGGTCCTCTTGTGGTGGCTCTTGTGACTGCGGCAAGGGGGGTTGTGGGACTACATCCTCCCTGAATCGGTTCATGTCGATTTCAAGTTCTACTTCCTCCCCCTTCCATTCTCCCTGTGGTGCTTCTTCTTCGAATCTGAGGGCGTCGATTTCCTGGGGAGTTAGGCCGGCCAGCAATAGGTATTTTCATTGTTCGTCCAAGCTCAGCCTAACCTCCGCAGGTAGGGGTGGCATCTGCAATCTAGCGTGTAAGGCTCTACGTGCTATGCCGAGCTTTCTTTACATCACCTCCAACGACTCTCCTAGCACTGAGTGGGTGGTGTCCAGGATGGTGTCGAGGAAGGCCTTCTGTTGAGTGCCGAAGGCCACTTGGGCAGCTTCTGCCTTGCTCTCTGCAATGATTTTCTCTTTCTCTACCAGAGCAAGGCGTTGCGCCAGTGTCTTCACCCTGTTTTCATTGTGCACAGCCTACTTCTTTGCTCTTTTGTTCATTTCTTCCAAGCTCTCTCCTTGCTTTAGGGTTAGTATCATGAGTTTCTGCTCGTGGTCTTCCAACTCCCTGATCAGCCTCTCTTGCTCTTCTTTTTCAGAGTTTAGTTGATCTGTCAGGCACTCGATCTCCTCTTGCTGCTCCTTTATGCCTTGTTTTCTCTCCTCGTCCTTGGCATTCAGCTCGGCCATAAGCGCATCAACTTGAGCGGATTTCGCAGCGAGCTCCTGCTATTGCACTATCAGGAGCTTGTGCTCTCTTTGCATTTTCATTAGCTTCGGTGTCTTGTTTTCAAGCTGCTGTCTCCAGTGCTCCTCCCTATCATCCTTAGCTTGTTTGAGATCTGCAATCTCCCTCTGCTGCATGGCTATCATCCTCGTTTTATCTAGCTGGAAGGCAGCCACTGATTCCTTCTCGACGAGCTGCCAACTCAGCCACGGCTATCTTGCATTCCTCCTTAGCTTTCTCCAATTGGGAGAGCAGCTCGGCAACGTACTCGCCGTAATTAGCTGATGGCGTCATCGTTGTGTGGATGGGTGAGGTTGAGGCTTCTACCTTCTGCCTTTTAGGCTCTTGCCTGGATTTCGCATCAGTAGTAGCTGGCCTCTTTTGTCTTGTGGCTGTGGTTTCTGTGCTCTGTCCCTAGCCCATCTCTTTGTTGATGAAGTATTGCATCTACGCCACGAAGTTTGACATGTCGACGCTGGTCGGGATGCTAGGGGTGATGGTGGTGGGTTCAGTGGAAGGCCCCGGGAGGGTAGGAATTGGATGAGTCGGGGCCTTGCCCTTGCCCTCAGGGACTGGAGGTGGCACAAACTCCACCACCTGTGTGTTAGACCCTGGCCCTTCTTCTCTATGTGGGCTCAGGTTCCCCAATTCATCCACTCGTCTTTGTTGCTCAATGGACCGGCATGTGGCTTCCGCCAGGTCCTCTTCCTCCTTCCTTCATAGCTCTTCCTCTTCCTCATCCGCCTTTCTTCTCCTTTCCTCCTCCGCTTTTCTTTGCTCTTCCTGATTTTTCCCTTTTTCTTCTTTTTCCTTTCTTTTTTTCTTCTCTGCTTCCTATTTCGATGCCTTCTTTGCTTTCTGTAATTCTTCTTTTTCCTTCTGCTCCTCCTGTCTCTTCGTCCTCTCTCTCTCCTTGGCCTCTTTTAGGGACTCTTTCTTTGCCCTTTCTAAGTCTTCTCTCTCCTTTCTGCCTTCATCATCCTTCTTCTTTCTCTGCATTGTCTTCTTCTTGGGTTTCTTGGTTGTCTTTTGCAGAGGAAGTTTGGGCTGGTAAGCCACCCTCTTATGTGCATCTCCGTGTTTTTGGATGTGAGGCATTCTACCATGTGCCCAAGGACAAGAGGAGTAAATTGGATCCAAAGAGCATTAAATGCATATTCCTTGGCTATGGTGAGTCAGGAGAGATGGGCTATCGCCTATGGGATCCGCAGGCGCGGAAAATAGTATGCAGCCATGATGTCGTCTTCCATGAAGACAAGATGCACAGGCAGCCTGAGAAGGTGGTTGAGATCCACAGAGTGATCTTTCAAGAGGAGCCTAGAGCTCCAGCACAGCCAGTAGTACAGCCTGCAGCAGTTCCTCCACAGGGCCAGGGTGTTGGACAGGCAGTTAGACAGGCAGCAGAGCCTGTAGGGCAGCGTGATGAGACATGGTCGGGGTGACCGCAAGTCAAACAAGTGACTGGATCCTGCGTCTGCCCTCCTAGGCCCCTACCTCGTCCCCTTCCTAATGCCATCACTGGCACGAGTCGATAATCCATGAGGAACGCATTGCCCTCATCGTCGTGCGAGACGTAAGGGTATATGTAGGTCTCTTCCTCATTCGGCTCCTCCACGTAGTGGACTGGAGTGTCACTTGGTGGATGAGTCACGTACGGACCAGGCGGTCTAGGAATGCCTGTAGGGTTTATGTCCATTCTAGGGACGGCTGGTTTTATATCATTAGGCGCAGGAAGAGCCAATGGGGCTCCCCTTCCGAAGAATGGCTGCGGCCTATTCGCTAGGTAGGGCTGGCCATAGGGTTGTGAGTACGGAAGTCTTCTTGGTAATCCGCATTGCGCGACATCATGGCCAAACCTACCGCAGTTAGCACAAGGTCTTGACCTAGGGTCTTGACACTCGGCCGGTAAGTGGTTTCCACCATAGTACACGCATTAGACATGCGGGCGCGTTGGTCGTCTCAACATGTCTTGCAACTTGGCTAATTCCATCTTGACATCAGCCAAGCCTTGGTCTGTCTCGGTGGCCTTCCCCTTATCTTGGAACGATGGGATTGATCGCTCACTAGAGGCTGATATTCTCTCTAAGCTTCGCGAGTTGGTCTCCTCTAGATTCGAGCTCCTGGAGCTCCGCTCTTTCAGCTGATCATCGACTCTGATGGCTTCCTCAAACATTCTAGCTACCGTGTCTCGGTGCAAGCTTGAATTGCCTGCCAAAGCCTTATATAACTCCTCGTCTCGAATTCCACTGATGAATACAATCAAAACTGCTCTTTCAGTCGGTTGCTCGCCCAGAGGGATTCTGTTGAAGAGACTTCTCACATAGGTCATATAGTCGCAGATGTCCTCCTTCTCTTTCTACTTGACGTTCATCAAGCATACTAGTAGGTTATTGGAGTATCCGGGCTTGATGAATCTCTTGACGAAGAGGTCCTTGAGGTCATTGAAGTTGGCTCGCTCTACAACATCTAGGCTCATGTACCACGTCCTACCCTTGCCACCTAGGCAAAGCCCGAACGCTTGCGAGCGTTGAGTTAGGTCGTTGAGGCCATTGGCTTCGCAGACTTGCTCAAACTGCTCAATAAACCTGTAAGGGTCGTCATGGGGTTGGTACTTGTCGAGTTGCTTGGCAACAATCGGTATTTTGGACTGGCTCTTTGATCGCCCCTAGTCCTGCAAGCAACGATGTCGCTTATGCAGTGGCACTCTGCTCTGCTGCTATATTATCGAGCAGCCGCTTCATGAGAAGCTCGCTCAACATCAAGTCTCCCTCTAGTGCTCTCTCATGGTTTGTTCGGTTTTGGCCAGCTAAGTTCAGCACTCGCTACACCTCATGCAGCTCCATGCTTTGCCTTTGGCTCCTAGCCTACTGCTCCCTATTGTACTCGGCTATGCTTTGCAATGCCCTATGGGCTAGCCTTCTCGCCTCTTCTAGATCTGCGATGATCGTGTCTGTTGTCCTGCCGCGGTGCTCGTACCGGGCGTTCGTGTCGTAACTGCTCACCAACTGTTGGATAGCATCTGGGAAGACATTCAAATCAAGTTCCTCATTAGACCCACGGTCTGAGCTTTCCTCTGCCATTGTCGAGTTGTCTTAAGCTGTCAATACTATTGGTGGATTCCTTGAGTGGTTTATCTGAGTGAGCTCCTTTGGTTATTGAATACAAACCTCAATTTATGATCACTCAGTGCGTGTGTCGTTTCTCGTGCACTTGTGCTCAATCACGATTTCAACTTTCTTAAGTGTACTTCAAGTGCGGAAACTCAATGTGAGTGCAACAAGTAATTCCTCAGCGTCTTGCACACTCTCGCTTGTTTTGGGCCTGATAGGCTTGTAGATCAATTTTCTGGCCGTTTTGTCAGGGTTTAGGGTTTTCTCGTATGTCGCCTTGTTCGTTTTTCGGTCAATCAGGTTTTACAGCTTAGCAATTTGCATCTAAGTCCCTGGGTCTTGCAACTGCCCACTTCTAACTGCCAAGCGGTTGCGCATTACGATTTCTCCTATTACGTGTGCCAGAATCAAGTTCCGGGCACCTGAAGGGTTTCGACAGTTTGCGCTGCTGCGTATGTGCCGGATCAGGTCAAATTTCTGAAAAATTTGATAAAAAGTTACACTCGGACCAATTGGTCCAAATTGCAGGGTCAGAGTAGGTCACTCGAATGGGTTGAGGCACTGGGCTGAGGGCCGAATTTTAGGGTTAGACTCGGACGGTTTTGATTCAGACGGGTCGAATTGCGAATTCGGACAAGGTGATTCAGACTGGCCAAATGGCACCTGGGCCGAGGGCCAAATTTAAGGCTCGGATGGGTCGTTTGGACGCCACATGGCAAAAAGTTTTGACTCGGACGGCCGAATGGGTTGCCTCGGACGGTTTGCCTCGAACGGGCCGACTTGACCGAGTGGGCCGAGTGATAAGGGCCGAGGGCCGATTCTGGGACTCGGCCCAGGAAAGGCCACTCGAATGGGCCGAATGCGGCGCGCGTAACCTGCGCAAACATGATTTTGATCGATTCACCAGATGTAGGCCAGCCCCATGGCCATGCTCTTCCAGATCCTATCTAGGGGAGTAGAGGGAGAGATTCATATACTTGAACGGGCCGGTAAGTACATCGGTGATGTGATTGAATCGATGCGGGCTGGAGCTCTCTACTATCTCTCTCTCTCTCTCTCTCTCACTGAAATGGCACAAATGAGCTCTCCCTTGGCCTCTTGGCTCTTATACCCCTTCCCAAGTGTGGCGTTGATGCCCCCAATCACTCACTTGCTGATCTTAGGCATCACTAACGAGCATTTTACCCATTTTTGCACGATTTTTACCCTGTTTTTCCCTGTTTTGAAATAGTAAACCCTACCCTTCTCCGATTCGATTTCCTAATTCTAACCTACGCTAAATGCAACAAAAATCGAAGGCAAAAAACTGAAATAGATTCTCCATGCTTTCCCATCATCAAACAACCAAAATATCCCAAAATACTTACTTGTTTTGAAGATCAAAAACACCCAAACTTCCTACCTATCTCAAGCCCCGTTTCGGGGATGAATCCCCTACTTCGATGCTCGATATGAGGCATGCAAGTGCTCAAGCTTCAATCGGTTGGTCCTGGCAACGAAACCAAAATGTGGGAGCTTTCGCTCAACTGCCAAGACCCACGGACCGCTTATTGTTTCAAACATTCCAAGCGAGCTCTAATGGCTATCTCTCACCTAGCCAATGCGCCGTCGATCCTACAAGTGTAGTGAGCTTACCTTGATGCTCGATCGAGTACCCTCCTCTCTCTTGCACTCCAGTAGCTCCATGATTCTTGATGCTAGCTCAAGCATCCTCAATCCTCCTCCATCTCCAAGCTCCATCATCCATAGCCGTTCGCACAAGAGAAGAGAAGAGAAGAGAAGGGAAGAAGAGAAGAGGAGATGGTGAAGAGCTTCACCCTCTTGATCCCTCACTCCCGCACACTCACTCCCTCTAACTCTCAAACACCCTCTCTCAAGAGCACACACAAGCAAGAAGGAGAGAAGAAGAGAGGAAGAAGAAGATTCCTTTTGCCACACAACAAAAGAATGAGCTTCTCATTCACTTTTCAACTTTATATACAAAACCCTAAATCCCTTTTGGGCGGTCATCCCCTTTTTTCCTTTTTTACATGGCCGTGTCAAGATTGTGGGAGAGAAGGAAGGAGTCTCGCTTGAAGCTTTCTTGCTTGCACAATGGGGGAAGACACACAAGGGTGGAGGCTGAAAACTGTTTTTCTCTTCTTAGTTGTGGAAGCCAAAAGAACTCACATACAAAGAAATAGAAGAACCCTATATATGGGTCTCAAACCAAACTCAACTAACTAAGGTGGCATACTAACTGAGCCACGAACTAGAGTAGATAAGGATAGCTATCATGTAGCTATTATTCATGGACGGTGTACCAACCGCATCTGCAACTGACAAGTCGGTGACATAAATACACAACGGTCACCCTGGCATATCACGAGTGGAGCTCGATATCTCAACACTCCCCCTCGAGCTCAATCCCAATTCCTGCACACCAAGCAGGTCTCTGAACTTGCGCAGCTTCTCTGCGCCCAATGCCTTCGTAAATATGTCAGCTACCTGATCCTCTGTGCTGACATAAACTAGATAAATAAGACCTAGTAAAACCCTCTCCCGCACATAGTGATAATGCACCTCAATGTGCTTTGTTCTAGCATGATAGACTGGGTTATTTGCCAAGTGTATACTACTCATGTTGTCACAATAAATGACAACTGGCCCATCTGTAGACTGATGCATATCATAAAGTAGCTTATGCAACCAAGCTACCTCACATGCAGCCATTGCTGCACCCCTGTACTCAGCCTCTGTGCTCGACAAGGCAACTGTAGGCTGTTTCTTGCTGCTCCAAGTGACTGCAGCACTCCCAAAAGAGAACACATATCCACTGGTAGATCGTCTATCAGAAATACTACCAGCCCAATCAGCATCAGTGTATCCATGCAACTGTATCTGAACCCCAGTCTCATAAAATAGTCCATACTGCAATGTGGACTTCACATACCTGAGTATGCGTCTAGCCGCATCCAAATGCGGTTTCCTTGGAGCCTGCATAAACTAACTTACCAATCCAACAGCATAGCTCAAATCTGGCCTGGTAATAGTCATATAAATCAAACTTCCTACTATGCGTCTGTACATAGTAGGGTCTTCCAGAAGCTCACCTGCATCTGTGCTCAGCTTCACATTCTGCTCCAAAGGAACTGAAATAGGCTTACAGCCTGTCATCCCATATTTGGACAGCATGTCCAATCCATACTGCCTTTGCAAGAGCTGTATCCCACTTGGTGATCTAATCACCTCAATGCCCAAGAAATAACGCAGCTCTCCCAAATCCTTCATCTCAAACTTCTGCTTCAATAGCATTTTCACATGAAGGATATCTTCATCACTGTCACCTGTCATAATCAAATCATCAACATAAATGACAAGTAGCATAATACCTTTCTCTGTTTTTCTCACATAAAGTGAGAAATCTCCCTTGGAAATCTAAAAGCCAATAGTGACAAGATACTGTCCTATCTTGTCAGACCATGCTCTAGGTGCTTGCTTCAAGCCATACAAGGCTTTCTTCAACCTGCAAACAAACTCAGGATGAACAGCATGCACATAACCTGGTGGCTGCTCCATATAGACCTCTTCTTGCAAATCACCATGCAAGAAGGCATTCTTTATATCCATCTGATGTAAAGACCATCCCTTTGATGCAGCCATAGCAATGACTGCTCTTACGGTTGCCATCCTTGCAACCGGACTGAATGTTTCTTCATAGTCAATGCCATATGTTTGTGCATAACCCTTGACTACTAATCTTGCCTTGTATCTGTTCACAGAACCATCTGCATTGTGCTTCACCTTATAAACCCATTTACAGCCAATTGCATTTTTACCTTTAGGCAAAGGTACCAATTCCCATGTAGCATTTGCTTCCAAGGCATCCATTTCTTCATCCATGGCTTTCTCCCATTTTTCTTTTCCCATGGCTTCCTCAAAAGAAGTGGGTTCTGGTTCCTGTATCACTTTAACCATATATGCATAATGAATGGCTGTAAATCCATCATATTTCAGCCTATCCACAGGATACCTAGCTCTGGTAGACCTGCGCAAAGTAGGTTCACTCCCAGGTGCTCTCAAAACATCCCTGGTCTTCCTTACTCCAGGTGTAACAATAGAAGGAATACCCAACTCATCAT
>NC_141161.1:0-7500 GCF_053477565.2 Lygodium microphyllum | reverse complement strand
GTTTAGGGTTTAGGGTTTAGGGTTTAGGGTTTAGGGTTTAGGGTTTAGGGTTTAGGGTTTAGGGTTTAGGGTTTAGGGTTTAGGGTTTAGGGTTTAGGGTTTAGGGTTTAGGGTTTAGGGTTTAGGGTTTAGGGTTTAGGGTTTAGGGTTTAGGGTTTAGGGTTTAGGGTTTAGGGTTTAGGGTTTAGGGTTTAGGGTTTAGGGTTTAGGGTTTAGGGTTTAGGGTTTAGGGTTTAGGGTTTAGGGTTTAGGGTTTAGGGTTTAGGGTTTAGGGTTTAGGGTTTAGGGTTTAGGGTTTAGGGTTTAGGGTTTAGGGTTTAGGGTTTAGGGTTTAGGGTTTAGGGTTTAGGGTTTAGGGTTTAGGGTTTAGGGTTTAGGGTTTAGGGTTTAGGGTTTAGGGTTTAGGGTTTAGGGTTTAGGGTTTAGGGTTTAGGGTTTAGGGTTTAGGGTTTAGGGTTTAGGGTTTAGGGTTTAGGGTTTAGGGTTTAGGGTTTAGGGTTTAGGGTTTAGGGTTTAGGGTTTAGGGTTTAGGGTTTAGGGTTTAGGGTTTAGGGTTTAGGGTTTAGGGTTTAGGGTTTAGGGTTTAGGGTTTAGGGTTTAGGGTTTAGGGTTTAGGGTTTAGGGTTTAGGGTTTAGGGTTTAGGGTTTAGGGTTTAGGGTTTAGGGTTTAGGGTTTAGGGTTTAGGGTTTAGGGTTTAGGGTTTAGGGTTTAGGGTTTAGGGTTTAGGGTTTAGGGTTTAGGGTTTAGGGTTTAGGGTTTAGGGTTTAGGGTTTAGGGTTTAGGGTTTAGGGTTTAGGGTTTAGGGTTTAGGGTTTAGGGTTTAGGGTTTAGGGTTTAGGGTTTAGGGTTTAGGGTTTAGGGTTTAGGGTTTAGGGTTTAGGGTTTAGGGTTTAGGGTTTAGGGTTTAGGGTTTAGGGTTTAGGGTTTAGGGTTTAGGGTTTAGGGTTTAGGGTTTAGGGTTTAGGGTTTAGGGTTTAGGGTTTAGGGTTTAGGGTTTAGGGTTTAGGGTTTAGGGTTTAGGGTTTAGGGTTTAGGGTTTAGGGTTTAGGGTTTAGGGTTTAGGGTTTAGGGTTTAGGGTTTAGGGTTTAGGGTTTAGGGTTTAGGGTTTAGGGTTTAGGGTTTAGGGTTTAGGGTTTAGGGTTTAGGGTTTAGGGTTTAGGGTTTAGGGTTTAGGGTTTAGGGTTTAGGGTTTAGGGTTTAGGGTTTAGGGTTTAGGGTTTAGGGTTTAGGGTTTAGGGTTTAGGGTTTAGGGTTTAGGGTTTAGGGTTTAGGGTTTAGGGTTTAGGGTTTAGGGTTTAGGGTTTAGGGTTTAGGGTTTAGGGTTTAGGGTTTAGGGTTTAGGGTTTAGGGTTTAGGGTTTAGGGTTTAGGGTTTAGGGTTTAGGGTTTAGGGTTTAGGGTTTAGGGTTTAGGGTTTAGGGTTTAGGGTTTAGGGTTTAGGGTTTAGGGTTTAGGGTTTAGGGTTTAGGGTTTAGGGTTTAGGGTTTAGGGTTTAGGGTTTAGGGTTTAGGGTTTAGGGTTTAGGGTTTAGGGTTTAGGGTTTAGGGTTTAGGGTTTAGGGTTTAGGGTTTAGGGTTTAGGGTTTAGGGTTTAGGGTTTAGGGTTTAGGGTTTAGGGTTTAGGGTTTAGGGTTTAGGGTTTAGGGTTTAGGGTTTAGGGTTTAGGGTTTAGGGTTTAGGGTTTAGGGTTTAGGGTTTAGGGTTTAGGGTTTAGGGTTTAGGGTTTAGGGTTTAGGGTTTAGGGTTTAGGGTTTAGGGTTTAGGGTTTAGGGTTTAGGGTTTAGGGTTTAGGGTTTAGGGTTTAGGGTTTAGGGTTTAGGGTTTAGGGTTTAGGGTTTAGGGTTTAGGGTTTAGGGTTTAGGGTTTAGGGTTTAGGGTTTAGGGTTTAGGGTTTAGGGTTTAGGGTTTAGGGTTTAGGGTTTAGGGTTTAGGGTTTAGGGTTTAGGGTTTAGGGTTTAGGGTTTAGGGTTTAGGGTTTAGGGTTTAGGGTTTAGGGTTTAGGGTTTAGGGTTTAGGGTTTAGGGTTTAGGGTTTAGGGTTTAGGGTTTAGGGTTTAGGGTTTAGGGTTTAGGGTTTAGGGTTTAGGGTTTAGGGTTTAGGGTTTAGGGTTTAGGGTTTAGGGTTTAGGGTTTAGGGTTTAGGGTTTAGGGTTTAGGGTTTAGGGTTTAGGGTTTAGGGTTTAGGGTTTAGGGTTTAGGGTTTAGGGTTTAGGGTTTAGGGTTTAGGGTTTAGGGTTTAGGGTTTAGGGTTTAGGGTTTAGGGTTTAGGGTTTAGGGTTTAGGGTTTAGGGTTTAGGGTTTAGGGTTTAGGGTTTAGGGTTTAGGGTTTAGGGTTTAGGGTTTAGGGTTTAGGGTTTAGGGTTTAGGGTTTAGGGTTTAGGGTTTAGGGTTTAGGGTTTAGGGTTTAGGGTTTAGGGTTTAGGGTTTAGGGTTTAGGGTTTAGGGTTTAGGGTTTAGGGTTTAGGGTTTAGGGTTTAGGGTTTAGGGTTTAGGGTTTAGGGTTTAGGGTTTAGGGTTTAGGGTTTAGGGTTTAGGGTTTAGGGTTTAGGGTTTAGGGTTTAGGGTTTAGGGTTTAGGGTTTAGGGTTTAGGGTTTAGGGTTTAGGGTTTAGGGTTTAGGGTTTAGGGTTTAGGGTTTAGGGTTTAGGGTTTAGGGTTTAGGGTTTAGGGTTTAGGGTTTAGGGTTTAGGGTTTAGGGTTTAGGGTTTAGGGTTTAGGGTTTAGGGTTTAGGGTTTAGGGTTTAGGGTTTAGGGTTTAGGGTTTAGGGTTTAGGGTTTAGGGTTTAGGGTTTAGGGTTTAGGGTTTAGGGTTTAGGGTTTAGGGTTTAGGGTTTAGGGTTTAGGGTTTAGGGTTTAGGGTTTAGGGTTTAGGGTTTAGGGTTTAGGGTTTAGGGTTTAGGGTTTAGGGTTTAGGGTTTAGGGTTTAGGGTTTAGGGTTTAGGGTTTAGGGTTTAGGGTTTAGGGTTTAGGGTTTAGGGTTTAGGGTTTAGGGTTTAGGGTTTAGGGTTTAGGGTTTAGGGTTTAGGGTTTAGGGTTTAGGGTTTAGGGTTTAGGGTTTAGGGTTTAGGGTTTAGGGTTTAGGGTTTAGGGTTTAGGGTTTAGGGTTTAGGGTTTAGGGTTTAGGGTTTAGGGTTTAGGGTTTAGGGTTTAGGGTTTAGGGTTTAGGGTTTAGGGTTTAGGGTTTAGGGTTTAGGGTTTAGGGTTTAGGGTTTAGGGTTTAGGGTTTAGGGTTTAGGGTTTAGGGTTTAGGGTTTAGGGTTTAGGGTTTAGGGTTTAGGGTTTAGGGTTTAGGGTTTAGGGTTTAGGGTTTAGGGTTTAGGGTTTAGGGTTTAGGGTTTAGGGTTTAGGGTTTAGGGTTTAGGGTTTAGGGTTTAGGGTTTAGGGTTTAGGGTTTAGGGTTTAGGGTTTAGGGTTTAGGGTTTAGGGTTTAGGGTTTAGGGTTTAGGGTTTAGGGTTTAGGGTTTAGGGTTTAGGGTTTAGGGTTTAGGGTTTAGGGTTTAGGGTTTAGGGTTTAGGGTTTAGGGTTTAGGGTTTAGGGTTTAGGGTTTAGGGTTTAGGGTTTAGGGTTTAGGGTTTAGGGTTTAGGGTTTAGGGTTTAGGGTTTAGGGTTTAGGGTTTAGGGTTTAGGGTTTAGGGTTTAGGGTTTAGGGTTTAGGGTTTAGGGTTTAGGGTTTAGGGTTTAGGGTTTAGGGTTTAGGGTTTAGGGTTTAGGGTTTAGGGTTTAGGGTTTAGGGTTTAGGGTTTAGGGTTTAGGGTTTAGGGTTTAGGGTTTAGGGTTTAGGGTTTAGGGTTTAGGGTTTAGGGTTTAGGGTTTAGGGTTTAGGGTTTAGGGTTTAGGGTTTAGGGTTTAGGGTTTAGGGTTTAGGGTTTAGGGTTTAGGGTTTAGGGTTTAGGGTTTAGGGTTTAGGGTTTAGGGTTTAGGGTTTAGGGTTTAGGGTTTAGGGTTTAGGGTTTAGGGTTTAGGGTTTAGGGTTTAGGGTTTAGGGTTTAGGGTTTAGGGTTTAGGGTTTAGGGTTTAGGGTTTAGGGTTTAGGGTTTAGGGTTTAGGGTTTAGGGTTTAGGGTTTAGGGTTTAGGGTTTAGGGTTTAGGGTTTAGGGTTTAGGGTTTAGGGTTTAGGGTTTAGGGTTTAGGGTTTAGGGTTTAGGGTTTAGGGTTTAGGGTTTAGGGTTTAGGGTTTAGGGTTTAGGGTTTAGGGTTTAGGGTTTAGGGTTTAGGGTTTAGGGTTTAGGGTTTAGGGTTTAGGGTTTAGGGTTTAGGGTTTAGGGTTTAGGGTTTAGGGTTTAGGGTTTAGGGTTTAGGGTTTAGGGTTTAGGGTTTAGGGTTTAGGGTTTAGGGTTTAGGGTTTAGGGTTTAGGGTTTAGGGTTTAGGGTTTAGGGTTTAGGGTTTAGGGTTTAGGGTTTAGGGTTTAGGGTTTAGGGTTTAGGGTTTAGGGTTTAGGGTTTAGGGTTTAGGGTTTAGGGTTTAGGGTTTAGGGTTTAGGGTTTAGGGTTTAGGGTTTAGGGTTTAGGGTTTAGGGTTTAGGGTTTAGGGTTTAGGGTTTAGGGTTTAGGGTTTAGGGTTTAGGGTTTAGGGTTTAGGGTTTAGGGTTTAGGGTTTAGGGTTTAGGGTTTAGGGTTTAGGGTTTAGGGTTTAGGGTTTAGGGTTTAGGGTTTAGGGTTTAGGGTTTAGGGTTTAGGGTTTAGGGTTTAGGGTTTAGGGTTTAGGGTTTAGGGTTTAGGGTTTAGGGTTTAGGGTTTAGGGTTTAGGGTTTAGGGTTTAGGGTTTAGGGTTTAGGGTTTAGGGTTTAGGGTTTAGGGTTTAGGGTTTAGGGTTTAGGGTTTAGGGTTTAGGGTTTAGGGTTTAGGGTTTAGGGTTTAGGGTTTAGGGTTTAGGGTTTAGGGTTTAGGGTTTAGGGTTTAGGGTTTAGGGTTTAGGGTTTAGGGTTTAGGGTTTAGGGTTTAGGGTTTAGGGTTTAGGGTTTAGGGTTTAGGGTTTAGGGTTTAGGGTTTAGGGTTTAGGGTTTAGGGTTTAGGGTTTAGGGTTTAGGGTTTAGGGTTTAGGGTTTAGGGTTTAGGGTTTAGGGTTTAGGGTTTAGGGTTTAGGGTTTAGGGTTTAGGGTTTAGGGTTTAGGGTTTAGGGTTTAGGGTTTAGGGTTTAGGGTTTAGGGTTTAGGGTTTAGGGTTTAGGGTTTAGGGTTTAGGGTTTAGGGTTTAGGGTTTAGGGTTTAGGGTTTAGGGTTTAGGGTTTAGGGTTTAGGGTTTAGGGTTTAGGGTTTAGGGTTTAGGGTTTAGGGTTTAGGGTTTAGGGTTTAGGGTTTAGGGTTTAGGGTTTAGGGTTTAGGGTTTAGGGTTTAGGGTTTAGGGTTTAGGGTTTAGGGTTTAGGGTTTAGGGTTTAGGGTTTAGGGTTTAGGGTTTAGGGTTTAGGGTTTAGGGTTTAGGGTTTAGGGTTTAGGGTTTAGGGTTTAGGGTTTAGGGTTTAGGGTTTAGGGTTTAGGGTTTAGGGTTTAGGGTTTAGGGTTTAGGGTTTAGGGTTTAGGGTTTAGGGTTTAGGGTTTAGGGTTTAGGGTTTAGGGTTTAGGGTTTAGGGTTTAGGGTTTAGGGTTTAGGGTTTAGGGTTTAGGGTTTAGGGTTTAGGGTTTAGGGTTTAGGGTTTAGGGTTTAGGGTTTAGGGTTTAGGGTTTAGGGTTTAGGGTTTAGGGTTTAGGGTTTAGGGTTTAGGGTTTAGGGTTTAGGGTTTAGGGTTTAGGGTTTAGGGTTTAGGGTTTAGGGTTTAGGGTTTAGGGTTTAGGGTTTAGGGTTTAGGGTTTAGGGTTTAGGGTTTAGGGTTTAGGGTTTAGGGTTTAGGGTTTAGGGTTTAGGGTTTAGGGTTTAGGGTTTAGGGTTTAGGGTTTAGGGTTTAGGGTTTAGGGTTTAGGGTTTAGGGTTTAGGGTTTAGGGTTTAGGGTTTAGGGTTTAGGGTTTAGGGTTTAGGGTTTAGGGTTTAGGGTTTAGGGTTTAGGGTTTAGGGTTTAGGGTTTAGGGTTTAGGGTTTAGGGTTTAGGGTTTAGGGTTTAGGGTTTAGGGTTTAGGGTTTAGGGTTTAGGGTTTAGGGTTTAGGGTTTAGGGTTTAGGGTTTAGGGTTTAGGGTTTAGGGTTTAGGGTTTAGGGTTTAGGGTTTAGGGTTTAGGGTTTAGGGTTTAGGGTTTAGGGTTTAGGGTTTAGGGTTTAGGGTTTAGGGTTTAGGGTTTAGGGTTTAGGGTTTAGGGTTTAGGGTTTAGGGTTTAGGGTTTAGGGTTTAGGGTTTAGGGTTTAGGGTTTAGGGTTTAGGGTTTAGGGTTTAGGGTTTAGGGTTTAGGGTTTAGGGTTTAGGGTTTAGGGTTTAGGGTTTAGGGTTTAGGGTTTAGGGTTTAGGGTTTAGGGTTTAGGGTTTAGGGTTTAGGGTTTAGGGTTTAGGGTTTAGGGTTTAGGGTTTAGGGTTTAGGGTTTAGGGTTTAGGGTTTAGGGTTTAGGGTTTAGGGTTTAGGGTTTAGGGTTTAGGGTTTAGGGTTTAGGGTTTAGGGTTTAGGGTTTAGGGTTTAGGGTTTAGGGTTTAGGGTTTAGGGTTTAGGGTTTAGGGTTTAGGGTTTAGGGTTTAGGGTTTAGGGTTTAGGGTTTAGGGTTTAGGGTTTAGGGTTTAGGGTTTAGGGTTTAGGGTTTAGGGTTTAGGGTTTAGGGTTTAGGGTTTAGGGTTTAGGGTTTAGGGTTTAGGGTTTAGGGTTTAGGGTTTAGGGTTTAGGGTTTAGGGTTTAGGGTTTAGGGTTTAGGGTTTAGGGTTTAGGGTTTAGGGTTTAGGGTTTAGGGTTTAGGGTTTAGGGTTTAGGGTTTAGGGTTTAGGGTTTAGGGTTTAGGGTTTAGGGTTTAGGGTTTAGGGTTTAGGGTTTAGGGTTTAGGGTTTAGGGTTTAGGGTTTAGGGTTTAGGGTTTAGGGTTTAGGGTTTAGGGTTTAGGGTTTAGGGTTTAGGGTTTAGGGTTTAGGGTTTAGGGTTTAGGGTTTAGGGTTTAGGGTTTAGGGTTTAGGGTTTAGGGTTTAGGGTTTAGGGTTTAGGGTTTAGGGTTTAGGGTTTAGGGTTTAGGGTTTAGGGTTTAGGGTTTAGGGTTTAGGGTTTAGGGTTTAGGGTTTAGGGTTTAGGGTTTAGGGTTTAGGGTTTAGGGTTTAGGGTTTAGGGTTTAGGGTTTAGGGTTTAGGGTTTAGGGTTTAGGGTTTAGGGTTTAGGGTTTAGGGTTTAGGGTTTAGGGTTTAGGGTTTAGGGTTTAGGGTTTAGGGTTTAGGGTTTAGGGTTTAGGGTTTAGGGTTTAGGGTTTAGGGTTTAGGGTTTAGGGTTTAGGGTTTAGGGTTTAGGGTTTAGGGTTTAGGGTTTAGGGTTTAGGGTTTAGGGTTTAGGGTTTAGGGTTTAGGGTTTAGGGTTTAGGGTTTAGGGTTTAGGGTTTAGGGTTTAGGGTTTAGGGTTTAGGGTTTAGGGTTTAGGGTTTAGGGTTTAGGGTTTAGGGTTTAGGAGCAATAGGG